>NW_028120711.1:0-269557 GCF_965178545.1 Coloeus monedula | reverse complement strand
CGGTTGAGCAACTTCCACCACTGCTTATTATCTTCCAACACCTGAGAGAGGGACAAAAATAAATCTGCTGTGGGAAAATGGGATTTCAGGCATAAACAACCAGGATATAGCGGGGCCGAACCATCCGAAAGGTGAAGTTGCCAGAAGGACATCACTGAGGCCAGGAGCTCTAATCAGATCTGTTGCTCTCAGATGCAATCCAGGACTGAAACTTTTCCTGGAAAGCATCAGAATGTATCGTAAGGATGAACAGGAGAGCACCTCTGCGTGCTGAAGAACTCATAGTTCCTACATAATGTCCCTGTTTCTCCAGACCTTTTTTTCCTAATGACTGAGTTTCTGATGTCTTTTTGCATTAAAATAAATAATTAAATAAATAAAAAGCCACATTTTGCAGAGAAACCTTTTCCTCAGGTCACAGATCAGTGTCAGCCCAAGTCACGTCCCACCTTGTCCAGCTGCCAACAGTGCTGCAGTAAGAGAAAGGTTATGAGAAAGGTGCTTTTCAGAGAAAACAAATCCTCGTGGAGGAGGAAGTGGTGATAAGGAACCGACCCAGCGGGGGATGAGCAGGGCTCTAGAGCGAGTTGTTGTCCTCCCTCCTCACTGTGGTTAAAATGGGACCGATGTCTTTGAGCTGAGGAAATGACACAACACAGCACAGGCAGCCTGCTCCAGCTTTGGGTTTGAGCAAAGCTTTGTGTCACTGCTGAGATACCACCAGGGAAAATGGAGTTGGTGCTTGTTGCTATCCCGAGCTCTCTCCTGCCCCTGGGGGACACACCTTTTCCAGGAGCGGTCACGTACCTCCAGGATTTCATCCTTCAGCACCGAGAGCTCACTGGCGTTTCGCGCGGTGAAATCGTAGCGGATTTTGGCAAATCTCTTGGGCACAGCCACCCCCTGGGCCTCGAAATTCCTGCAGAAGAGAAGTGGCCTGAAGTTCATTAACCTGAGCTAGACTGTTGGAAGGACTCTGTGTGGAAGCTGGAATTGTATTAGAGGATCATCATAAACTAAAAATATATGTGACAATGTGGCCAGATTGCAATGAATCTAAAGACAGGACAGGGTTGGCTCGAGCTCACAGAGCTGCTGCCTCCAGTGTAAACTAACCGCCTCGTGAAAGCAAATGGTTTTTCACAGACATTATTCAAATAAAAGGGGAAAGGGGAAAAAAAACCCAACCAAGAAAAAAGGAAGGTTCCTATTAGCAAAAAAAGCCTACATGAAAAAGTGAGGTTGTGAGCTATGGCCGAAGGGCCGAGTTTGGTGCTGATTCTCAATCAATTCAGCAAATGACAGTGCATTGATGCAACTGTTTTTTTAGTCAAATTTAGTCCTGATTCTTCACAGTAATTTGCCTCAAGAAAATGAGCCCCATATCCTTTGGTGAGTTCCCTGTTGGCTGAGGCCCAGACCTTCAGGCCGTGACTTCTAAACATACTTGCAGTGAGACTGGCTCCCTCTTAATTGCTTCTTTTTGAAGTATGGTTTGTCACTATCATCCTGCTGAAGATGAACAGGGCTGGTGTCTCATCTTCATATATTCTTCCCCCTCCTCCCCTCTCCTTCTTTTCCCCTTTTTCACCTCTAAATAAATTTCTTCAAGGCGATTTAACCCTGGGATAGTCTAATCCACTTTAGTCCTTCGTGGTCCACCCTCAGATAGATGTGTTGGCGCAGAAGAAGTAAGGGTGTTCCTTTAGGATCTGATACTGTAATAAAGGGAAGAGAAAGATGAAACAGGCATTTCATGTTTGTCTGTTTTCTCTCCATGTCGTTTCGTGAACATGTACTCACACTTGGCCAAGAGTAGTGCATTCAGACACTGAATATGAGTGTTGAAGAGGGGACTGAGAAGGAAGAAGCTTAGTGTTCTGCAATAGGAATTATGCTTTGGGGATTTTACGAATTGTTTCCCTCTTTTTCACCATCATGCTCTTCTTGCACACTTCCTTGTCTTTTGCTATTGAGCGAAAGTCTGGAGGCTCAGAAAGCCCAAGTTTCATCTGAGAAAGATTTCCTGTGTCAGAGAGAACGGAAGGGATTCTGTTTCCATCCTTTCATGCCAGGAAGGATGAACTGCCTGTATCAGGAGGTGCCGAATTGGTTCTGGGTGCTGCTGTAGCTCACAGAATTGCAAGACCCAGTGCTGCAGGAGTTCAAATAACAGACCGGTGGAAAGGCTCAGGGGCCACAAGCTGTGCTGCATCTCTCATGGACTTGCAAGGAACCTCTCCTTTGGTGTCTGTGCAAGTGCTGGCTGATGTGGGCACTAGGATTGCTCTTTTAATCAGGCAGCTCCAGTACCTTTCAGAAAAGAATTTTCATGGCACATCATGAGCCATTAATCTCTTGACTAACCATAACATTTCCTTACTCCTTGGTTTTACAGCATTACTCAAACACTGACATTTGTCATTTCACCAGCCATCTCCCTTGACCTCTAGCATCAGGCACTTGCAGGGGGAAGGATCTGGTCTCACAAATATTTTCATACTCTGATCTCTGTGATTTATTAACCATGAAGTTTTGCCTTCAGAACTCAAGATGCCATTTCAAATAATTTCGTGTGCAAAAGTCGAGTTATTGGGCAAAAGGGATCCTTGATAGCTGGGCACAAAGGACAGCAGGACTGCTGTTGCTGTTTTCTTTTCAACTACTGTGCTTGCTGTGTGACCTTGAGGAAATAGGTTCACTGCAGCTTTATGGTTCCGTTTTTGCATAGGGAAAATAAGGGCAGTGATAATTGCTTTCAGTTGTAAAACACTTCAAGATTTATGGAATATGAATGATTCTTACTAAGTGAAAAGTGTTGCAAAGCTGGCTTAGTTGCACACTGTGCTAACAAAATCCCCTATCAGCCTATTGACCCCAGCCTGAAACACTCATTAAAGTTTATAGGACATTTTGGTGGATGAGTTGAGGCAGTTGTTCTGCTGGAAATATCATACTGAAAGCACTTTTAAATCCATCATCCGCTTTGACTTTTTTCTCTATTAAAACTAAACACAACTGCTTGCTCTTTCCAGTTTTCTTAGTTTAGTTTTTGATGGGTAAGTACTCACTGTTAACTCAGCTTGTACCCCCATGGCATCTGAGACATTACAGTTCATTCTAGTCATAGCATAAACACACAATAGCTGTTGTACTGAGACAAAAAGAGTTATAAAACATGTAAGATATCCAATGGACTGGTATTAACTATCAAGTTGCATGGTCACTTTTGAATGTCAAATGTTCTTTTTATGGATACTGCATTAATTTAATTTGTGCTTAAACGTTAGCTAGGCTAGACATTGGTGTCTGAAAAGTTTACATATTTTTCCAATGTCAAAATGTGTAAATTTAGTATTAAAGAAACAAAACATATTTACTTGTACTAGAGGAAAAATACTTTCGTAGCAAAGAAATTAACTGAGGTGCTCTTTAGAAATAGGTCTGGCTTGCTTACAGAATTGTTGCTTATGCAGTAAAGCAGATCTACAGATGTTTTCTTTTTTTCTTCCAGATAAAACTTGGATTGTTTGAAAAGTGGGGAGATATTTCACCATAGTACAAAAGAAGATACAGAAGAGGAGAGCAGAATGAGAGCTTTGCAAGTGCCACGTGCCTGCAGCCTGCTGTCTTTAGCGATGCTGTTCCTTCCAGTCACTGGAACGTCAAAACAAAATATCCCAAGACTGAAGCTTTCCTATAAAGGTAAACTTTTCAGTAGTTTTTCTGATTCTGGCACTTTCGTTTCGATGTGATACTGCCAGCAGTTCTTTTTGTATTACTAACCAGGAAATACATAATAGAAGCCTTAAAGATGGATGAATTCTGCCTCGGGGCAGTATTAAAATCTGGGTTTTTTGTTGTGTCGGGGCACATGTTTCTGAAGTATAAATGTCTTTTAAAAGTATTATTTCTGTTTGCTCCAAGAGGATGTTAACAGACTCTACATAAATTAGAGGGGAGTGGTCCTTGAAAGGCTCTGAGGTGCATTGGAGACATTCCTGTGTGGCTGGTGTGGATGATGTGACACATGGAGGACATTCACACCTTCCTACAGCATCAGAGAAAGTTGAGAGCGCTGACTCAAGTGTTTCAAGGGGACTGACATTTATTTTTGTAATAATTCTTTTTCTATCACTAAGTGGGTATGTTAAACTCTTCATATGTGGTTTTCTTTCTCCTTGCCTCTTTGGATCACAAAAGCGTGATTCTCTGCAGAATTTCTTAGTCTTGTGTGTAGTTCTTGTTAAGAATGGTACCGTCTGAGGGATTTCAACACAGACATATTTATGTATTAATGGCCAATTTTTTAAAGAAGGTGGATTTCTTTTTGCTTTGCATGTACAGTACACCTCCACAGGCACAGAGATGTGTCACTGACACTTCCTTCTTTAGTGAAAACAAATGCTCTCCAGTTAGTTATGTTTCAGCTATGTCAGCCCCTTGCCCTTAGGGGAGCTATTTCTGCTCTGTTTTTCAAACTTATGTCTTCCTATGCATTGCAGAGTTACACTCAGGATGGTGTGATGGGACAGGCTGTAGAGCCTTCATCGGGGCTTATGATATGTTTATCATGAGTTTAACACCCAGAGAAATGTATTGAGTAAGCAGAATGACATGCTATTTATTTACAAGCTTCTCTTTTGCTAGATTTGCATGCCACTGTGCATGCTATTCCACTGTGTATATAAATGTGTTTGGATGTGTTTGTGCGAGAGAGACAGAGGAAGCAAGATCAAGGGATCTTGACAACATTTTTATAAATTCAGGGAACAGTTGCACTCCCTGAAGCCAATGCATACAGAAACTGAAAGAGCTGACATGAGTTATGAAAGTTAGCAGTAAAACCCTCCTGACATACAGCCGGCCTTCTCACAGCTAGGCCTTTTGAGCTAATTCCCAAAAGCAGCATATACCATATGGCCATGGCATTTACTGTGGATTTGACACTCACGATTAGTGAATCCCTCTCAACTTCAAAAGCAGATAGCCTTTGGCAAAATCCTGATGGATGCCTTTGGCAGGTAAAGAGGGGGAGAAAGAAAAATTAGTGAGGTCAACACAGGGGAAAAAAAATGGCTGAAATCTTAGTTTAAAATAGTGGCAGAGACCTGCTGGGAACAGTTGGGAAAATGCCTGAGCTCGTTTAAAAAGACAGTGAGCAGATGATTGATATTTAGGCCCTGACCCAAACTTTTATTAGCAACTTTATAAACCTTTCAGTTTGGCTTGAGGGATACCGTTTCCTGTCCAAACTTATTCACCTATATCCCTGTAGGGGGGGAAAATCAACAACAGATACAGATGCAAAACAGCACGTAAATCTTAGTTTTGAGAGCTGTGATGGAACTGAAAAGTCAGAAGAAAGAGAATTACCAGAATTTATTGTGCCTTGTCTTACTTTCTTGGGGGGTTGGAAGGTGTATATTTTTCCACATGGAACAAGAAATAATTTAATGCTGTTTTTTCACATTTATGTATTGTAAATGATTCCAGTATGGCTTATCATAATTAAACTATATTTTGCGTGTTGACAACAGAATATCAGATGTACTGAATATTTAATATAGTTGTGAGAATTAAGTCCACCTTCCTCCCCCCAAATCTTTCAAACAAAACAATTCCAAGGTTTCTGAGAATAAGATGTAGGAGAAATGAACTGGTTTTTTGCCAGTTCTCATAAAATTGTTAGTCATGTCACTGACAAGTCCTGGCATCTCTGTTCTTTGGAATTCATACTTGAACTCTCATGAAGAGGAGAATACAGGGCTCTTTTCCTTCTTTATGGAAAACAGATGAGAACTGGCCACATCAGGCAGTTCCAAAAACCTGGTCACATGTGTCTTTGAAGGGAAGGTTTCATCTCCTTTCAGGTGCAATGTGCTTATGGCATAGCTCCATCTTCCCAGAAGAGCTGAGCATTTGCTGGGGCAGGAGAGCTGGAAGTAAGCGGGACTTTGCTCTGCAGTTACTGAAGCTTCCAGTTGCATCAATCAGTGGTGGATGGAGGAAGAGGGAGAGGGGTAGGGTGGTTAAAGATGTGTCTATAACTGCAGGAGTGCTTCAATAAACCACAGCATGTCAAAGCTCCTTTGTGTTCAAACAGCAATTGAAATTTTAGACCTTCTCTGAATGGCAGTTATAGGTTTCCTTCTTCTCAAGGTTGTCATCTTAACGAATGGGAATCTGTGCAGGAAATGTTAAGATATTCCAGTGAGTGATGTTGGGATCAATGTAAAGTCATACAATGGATTTCCTTTATTGTTTGTCCCAGTCTAAAGATGTGTTCTAAAAAATTGTGCATGTATAAAACTAAAACTACACACAAATCAATTAAAATATGTTGTAGTACAGAATCAAAGTCATATATTTTCCACCTGTGTTAACCGAATACACTATGATCTTTAATCACATATCTCATCCTTTCACATTTTCCCTGATCCATTAGTTGAAAAATTCTCTTATTCACTCAGACTTAACGTTTAGATACTCGTTCATGTCATTACTATCCCAGAAATTGTCACTCCTCTTGTGATGTTTTTAGGGTGCTCTCACTGCATATACCTTACTTATTCTGTGTATCTTAGATACTTCTACAAGATTGAGGTGCTTTTACTATTACAGCTTTAATATTAGGAGAAGGTAACAAACTGTCTTCTAATAGAAGATTATGATCTTTAGAAAACCAGGGGATGATTTTGAGTAATATTCCATATTTTGACTCTCTTTGCCTAGTACTGCTTTCAGTCTAAGACCAACAGTGTGTATTTATCACTCATTTTCATGTAGCTGGAGATAACCTGTGACCTTCATCCAAACTGCAGAACTCCACAAGCACAGAAGTGATATTCAGCTTCCCTAAGCAGCACGTCCTTGTTGTCTGCTGCCTCATTTAACATCCTCATTCCAACCTCTAGAGCAGATGCAGAAGGTTTTCATATACCAGTGTAATTCATTAATGTCATTTTCAGGACAGCATCAGTTCTGTTACTAAAGAATGGAAGGCTCAGTGTCCTAATTCATGTATGTTTAATTCATACAGTGTAGACAGTCTTGTTTCTGTTTGATCTTCTGAGTAATAATTTTTCCTAATTCATTGGGAGGTCCTTCCATAAATATCGTGTGTGTGTCTTTTTAGATTTTACTTCATAGGGAGAAGTAAAGAATAGCCAGACCAGAAGGTTGATTGCCTTCTGAGAAAAAGAAGAAAAAAAAGCAAATTTTTCTCAATTTGTGGCTATCCTAAAATTTTCCTGCCGAAAGAGAGAATCCTAATTGCAAATTTAACCCTATTGATTTGATTTACTTGGCTGCTTTTCATGGACATTTTAGTAAGTGCAGTCTGTGTTCTCAGTGAATGCATTTATATTACAAAAGTGTGCACCCTAGTTTCTTGGCTGGGGGGCATGCCCTAGCCCAGATTTGGACATTGTCACCAGTGACATCCACAAACATCTATCATTCCCGTGTGGGAATGTGGCCATTCCCCAGAGCAAGCCATGCTTACTGTGACAGCGGTGACTTGGTCAGAGGACCAGGAATCCTGCATTGTGACACAGTACAGAGGAATAAGCAGGACTGAAGGCAACGTTTGGCTTTTAAAGCAGGATTTACTTAGCACTGTTAGAAACGACTATGGTAGTAATTTACATCTAATAAACAAAAGCATTATTCTCAGCTGATTTGTTTTTCTCCATATAGAATGAATTAAGATGCAGTCTCATTCTCACTGAAGTCATGGCAAGAGTTTTTCCACTGAAGTAAATTGAAGCAAGATCAAATTCACGCTCCTCACTTTTTTCATCTTACCTAAGTAAACTAAAGACAGGTAGTTCTTTCTCCTCTGCTGAAGGATGACAGTGCTAAATCATCAGCTCCACATGGAAATTAGCCATGTTTAAGGATTGTTTAGTTTCACGCAGTGTTTTGCACACAGGATTTTCTTCCCCCAGAGTGATCTATTCTTAAAACATGGTGAAAAAGCAAACAGAGAACATTTTGGTGCCAGGAATTCTTTTGAAAATTTGACTGGGTGAGTGCATTTCCTTAATGTTCAAAAATTATCCTTTGACCATGCTATTTAACAGTGTCAAGCATTCTGTTCTCTATATTGTTTTTGCTTTAAACCTGTTTCATTTTAGAACTGATGAGATGCTTAACTGTTGCATCAGAGCAGTTAGTTTGTTCAGTTTCAGTACAGCTGGCTTATTTCCATGTCATGCATCATTTAATTATACATATAAAACATAGTTAAAATTGTACAGCTCCATGAGCCTCACTTAAACTGTCTGTGGCACTGCAGTAATCCCAGTACCCTGACGGGGTGTTGCACAGCTGTGACTGGTTGGAATGTGGTAAACTGGTGATGTGTAAGAGAGCCTAGAAGTGAGCTTGCATTTTGCAGCTGTGCTCGCTCTACTGGAAGAGGAAGTTAAACCAGAAAAAAACTGCTCTTGTGGCAATATCAGCATCTGTAAATCTGAATGCTTAATGAAAATCAAGGAAAATGTGCTGAGTGAGGAAGTGGTGCTTTTCCCTTGTTTGTCATTTAATTAATTTTTGGTGGTTTGTTATTTCTCAGAAAAATCTATCTCAGATTCCTCTGTGGAAAAACATGAAGTGTTTATGTGAGAGTGAAGATCCTAGTATTGGATGATTGTCTAGATATGCAAAAGACTTTGCCTGTTTTGTCTCAAAAATGCTTTCTGGAGGCAATGATCATTGACACTTAAAATGTACCCTAGCTTGAAGATGGATGGGCACTGCTGTCCATGTGTATATGCTGTCGACTGAGTATAAACTTGAAGGCATCTATTACATCTTAGTAATGGGAAAAGCAGCAAATTTCTTACAGACATTTTTTTCCTTTTTTAAGCTAGTGAACTTGAAGGTCAGATTCAACTATATGTTGCATTTTCTGTCATATAATTATCATATCTATAATGTCCTGAAGAGCAGCCTCCAGTCAGTGACATCAACAGTTTACACAGCAGTTGAACTAAGAATAACCTTGGAGAACTGACCCATGTCAACCTCTTATGAGTGTAAACTCTAGTTCACAACAGTTTCTGTTTTTTCATGATCACAGAAGGGCCTCAGTTGGATAAAAGAAGAATTGTGTTCAAAAAATACAAAACTATTCTGCTGAATGTTCACTTTACTGTATCTCAGAAGAGGAGAGGAAACAAAACTGAAAGAGTAATACTTAACAAAGTATTTTTGCTCCCTTATAAAAAGAAGGACAGGACAACATCAAAAACAGCTTCCCTAGAAGAATGCAGGGAAGATACATGATAAGTGGCATCAGCTTGGAAGAGGGATCAAAACTCTTTCTTTGATTGCTTTTACTAATGACATCTGTTTAAGCAAATCCAATTCAGAGCAGTTTCAGGAATCCCAAACTTGTTCTCTTTCTGAGCACTATTTGGAGGGCATGATCTGCCTGACATCAGTGTCTGTCTAGCAGTGGACATCTGTGGTCACTATGCAGGTGCTCGATTCACATCCTGTTTCCTTTTCCTCCCTCCCCATTTCTGCAGTTCCATTTATAGGTGAGTTCCCCAAAGAAGAGCTGAGGAACATAGGGGATGACTCTTCCGTACTCACAGTCCTTTGGAGATAAATACACAGAGATAGCAGAAAGAGTCAGAATTTCCTTTAATAAACCAGCGCAATATCAGACAGGAAGGGCCAGGAAGTGCTCCAAGAGCTAGAGCATTACACAGACGGGCTGGGAGGGCTGGGAATGTTCAGCCTGGAGAAGAGGAGGCTCTGGAGAGCCCTTAGAGCCTTTTCCAGTGCCTAAAGGCGCCCCAAGAGAGCTGGCGAGGGACTTGAAGAGCCTGGAGTGAAAGGACAAGGAGGAATGGCTTCCCGCTGCCAGAGGGTGGGTTTAGATGGGATATTGGGAAGAAATCCTTCCCTGTGAAGGTGCTGAGGCCCTGGCACAGGTTGCCCAGAGAAGCTGTGGCTGCCCCTGGATCCCTGGCAGTGTCCAAGGCCAGGCTGGACAGAGCTTGAAGCAACCTGGGATAGTGAAAGGTGTCTCTGGCCATGGCAGGGGGTTGGAACGGGATAATCTTTAAGGTCCCTTCCCACCCAATCCCTTCTGTGATTCCATGATTCCAGCGTCTCTACACACATGGAGAGCCAAAGCGCAGTGCAGCATCTTTGGCACCTGATCCTTAAGGTCACTTTGCTGGGCTGATGTTGGGAAACAAGACCTATGGATGGACTGATGAAGTCAGTCAATATTTTTGCCTCCTGCGTGGAAAACACCTGCGATTCCTTTCCTTGCAGAGCTGCTGGGGGTTAAACAGCAGACAGTGCTTATGGGAATAACCCCTCAGCTGATCTGTCTTCCCTTGGTGGTTATTAACAGTGGCAGGGAGTTGTCTCCAGGATGCCCAAACGTCCCAGTGTCACTGTACGTGTCCGTGTGCGTTCATGAGGTTCCGAGGCGGGAGCCAAAGCTCCGGGCGTGCGGATCCATCACCTATTTCCATGTGGAGTGATGTTCTGTTTGAAGGCATCCCCGACCTGTGTCTGCTCAGCCGTCTGGCCACGCTTGAGTGAGGAGTTCCAGTAAGGATATCCATTGGCTGAGGAGAGCTGGAAAGGCAGACATGGAGTCAGTGTTACCAGGAAAGGGGAAAGCTGATCGGAGAAAAGGAGAGGGATAGTGGTAGATGAGTCATGGTCTGGCAGATTTTGGTCAAGGTGTTCTCCAGGGAAGCCTGTGTCCCTGGAGCTCAGTTACGCTGTAGGGTGCTGTTGCCTTGGATTGGGAGAGGCTCATTATTGCTGCCCTTTTCCAGCCTCATTTGCTTTCTGTATTTAACTGGGGCAACCAGATCCAACTGAGTTTTGAGCCAACTACTTGTTGCATGCCACCACTACCCCTGCAGCTCCATTTCTCCGGAAAAGGGGGAGGGAGAGTGAAGAGACAGGGACACAGGACTAACCTTCCTCTTGCAAGTGTCCAATGTCTATTTCCCAGGGAGCTCCACGGAAGATTTCTGTGGGTGGTTCCCAGCCGTTGTGGAATTTGGGGATGTAGGTGGGGACGTTCGTGTCTCGGGGCCACTCGGCTCTAGGACAGAAAGTGGGAATATGAGGTGACATTCACAAAGAATGTGTCTTTCAGGGCATCCCCTGAAAGAAGAAGCAGGAGCATCAGGGAATCCAAGCATCCTGTCTGCGTGGGGAGCCTGGGGAGATGGCAGCTCTGTCCTTACCTGGATCTGGT
Organism: Coloeus monedula; assembly: GCF_965178545.1. NCBI lineage: Eukaryota > Metazoa > Chordata > Aves > Passeriformes > Corvidae > Coloeus > Coloeus monedula. The sequence continues at coordinate 258,309 of NW_028120711.1, read as the reverse complement.
CCATGTCTCCCCCAGGGAATCCCAGAGGTTTATCTCTTTGGGTGTCAGGTGTCCTCTCAGGAAATGGGTGGTGTCTTTAGAAAGCAGTGGGCTGAGGACAGACGGGGCCAGCTCGGGGCCACTGCAGCTGTTGATGATCTGGGTCACACACAAACCACACAAAGAGGAGAGAACTTGCAGGAAACGGTCAAAATGTCAAACCAGGGACACACAGATGAGCAGGAATCGAAGACAAAGCTGATCCTTGGATCAGCACAGTCACTGCAAGAAACATCAACCTAAGTCTTTGAAGGAGACTGGACAGTTCAAGGGAACATGAGATTTTTTTGGATTGGAGTCAAAGGAAGAGCTGATCTACAAATGAGCTGTTGTTACAGACGAGTGAAGTGTCAGAAGCTGACACTTCAAAAAATGGAAAGTATCTTGCTATTCCTTTGTGGCTCCTTTTCCAAGTTGGGATTTCTGCTTCCAAGCATTTTCAGTGCAAATACTGAGCCGTATTTGCCTGAAGGTGAGACCAGACAGATTCCCAGTGGGGATTCCAGCTGGCTGCCCCTTTTGTTCACAGTAATGCCTTATTGACCCGGTGGAAGGATTCATATTTGCTGGGATTCCTGTATTTACTTCAAGCTTCAAACCGGATCAGAGGCCAGGAACAATCGGCATCGCTTCTGGAAGTTCCTGAGAAAGCTGTGGCCAGGTATGAGCAGTTTTCCAACCCTGTTGCACAATCTATCTACTTGTAAGTGTGAACTAGAAATAAAAGGAGTTCCCAGTGAGACCTGGGAATAAGATTTACCAGTTCCAGCGGCCTGAAGAGGAAATGCACCAACTCTGAAGCACGGGGGTTTTGGATGTGCTTCCTTAGTTTGGCCTGAAAAGAGAACGTAAACACAGTTTAACCCTAACCTGAGTGTGCCTTCTCTTTTCTGTCACATGGGGCGAGTGTTGTGGACTGATGAGAAGAGTAAGGGATGGAGGAGTAGGAATCATTCATTTTTATTTTGTGTCCATTTCTAATTCCCAGTGAATTTCAGGTGGGGGGGAATACCCTCTCTGTTAAATCAGTGCCTTTAAAGCTAATTTGAACAGACACAGAAGACCTTGGCTTATTTTGAAAGTCCTAGTGAGGAAGGGCCAGGATTGCTGGTGCTTCTGCCTCTTGCAGGGTTGAGAATCCCACTAGTTCCATGGATGAAAACAACAGGATAGGTGTTCTGAGGGTCCCCTGGCAAACTGCTGACAAGGGAAAGTCTCCACCAAGGTCTTGCCTGGGGCACCCGGAGCTGCCCTGGCCACTGAAAGGCTCCAAATCCAGTGGTATTTGAGGTGAGCTGTGGCAGAATGGAGGAGCAAACACTTGGGACTGATTTACTGCAAGAACTGGGTTTCAGTAACAGCAATCAGCTGAGCTGTGGTGAGAAACCTCTCCAGTTTGTGCTCCCATTCAGCTCCTTCTCCTGTCCTGGACTCCTGGCACTGTTGCCATGGGAGACAGGCTCCCCGCTCCTACCGAAATGCAAAGCATTTGAAATGCCGGAGATGAAACATTAATGTGGAGTGGGAAGTGCGAAACAACTGCTGGCAGCAGGGTGACCCAATGAACGGGCACTTCCCAGGGACTCGGCAGCCCCATGGTGAGGAACGTGGCAGGACCCCACCACAGTGTCCCAGCTCTGCTGCGTGCTCCACCCTGGGCTCTTGCCAGGAGATCAGCTGCTCCTTCTGATTCTGAGCAGGCACAAATTAGCCATATTTGCTTCTCAAAGAAAAGGCTGGAGCTTGGTATCCTGCTTTAAGGTTGTTTACAGTCTCTTGGTTTTCCTTATTAATAACTGCCCAGGAAGGAGCTTGTAGGATGTGTTCGCTGGACAAGTTTGGTCACAACTGACAGAATTCCTGCTGCAGTGGTGAGGCAGGGACTGAGCCTGGTTCACTGTCCCCAGAGCTCAGGTAGTACAGGACAGTCAGGCCAGTAAAGCCCCTGCTCAGGGCTGGGAATGAGATCCTGGCCAGCTTTCCCTCTCTGCCCCTCTCTGCAGTCCTGCTGGCCTATGTCATGCCCTGGGGCCACTCTGCCGTTGCTCAAATGGCCAAAATCCACTCATCCAGGAGTGGGAAAGGGAGGGAGGGCACAGGAATTCATCTTAGGTGGTGAGGCCTGGAAATTTTCAAGGCAACAAATTGATCTTTGGATAATTACAGCAGAGCAGAGAACACGGTGCCATGGGCTCTGGCAGGGCTGTGCTCAGCTCTTTGTTCTCTCCCAGGTCCAAAAGTGTGACCAGTTCCAGCAGCAGCAGCAGCAGTGACAGCTCAGCCAGCGACTCCTCTGACAGCCAGGACTCCTCTACCTCCTCCGAGGACAGCGACAGTGAGGACAGCTCCTCCTCTGTTGAGAGTCTTTCTGAAGAATGGCTAAAAAGCAAAGGTCATGATAACACAGCAGGCTTAGTAAAGATGCAGACACTGAGTCCTTGAGCAAGAGGTTGCATAGATAACAGAATGTGCATTCAGATAAGTAAGAAGACAGAAAGTAAGAAGAGGAAGATAAGACCACCGTGTTTGCAGATCCCACGGAATAGCTCCCACCAATGAGGAGCTCGACTTTTGCAATATGTATGAGCTAATTAAAGGTACTATAAGTAAGTGTAGTTTTGAAAAATAAATCGAGACTTGCTGAACATGATGCCTTGAGTGCTTGTCTCCCGCGACTCCACCCAACACTCCTCCTCCTCCCCCTCCTCCTCCTCCAGCAGCTCTTCCTCCTCCTCTGACTTCGACTCGGATCCGAGCTCCTCCAGCAGCAGCAGCAGCAGCAGCTCTGAGGATGAGCCCCCAAAGAAGAAGAAGAAGAAGAAATAGCTGGGGAGCTGCAGGACTGGTGTGGAGTGGGGGACAAGCCCCTCCCAGGGGCTGGAGCACACGGCTGCCAAACATTCAATGGTCAACATTTCTACTGCTCACACTTTCCAAGTGTTTTGCCTAGTTGTTCCTAGGACATGGAAGGTATTAAATGGCTTCCTGAGACGTACTGAGAGAGTATTTTTGTGCTTTATCCTTTTATGGAGGATTTTACTTTTTTAGTTCCAAGAAAAATTAAAAAAAAATCTATCATCAGATTCGTTTCCATGAGCTGAAGTCCAGTAACCTGGATGCTTACATGCTGGAAAGCAAAAGCTTTTTATTGCAGGTTATGTTGTGCATCGTGTGCTGTTCCTCTGTTAATGACAGCTTCACTTCCATTGAGAAAATCCTCTCCAGCTGTTAAAAGCAGAAGTTTTTCAGCGCTGCTGTGGAGCTGTGGCATAGTTGAAGCTGAATGCACAACGTGTCCCACACAGAGCCTCCCATCTCATCAGCTGGTGCCAAATGGATTCTGTGCTGCTGAGCTTGTGTTCCAATGGCTTTTCCTGATGCTTCCAGGTCCAGTCTTAAGTGCACCATCCAGCTGAGCTGTGTTGGTTTGTTACTGATCAATGGAGTGCTTGTCCTGCCCGCAGGCTCTGGGCTTTTCACTCCCCTGTGGCCTTGGCTCGTGCGTTGGAAGTGTTTGCTGAGACACAGAGTGTTGGTGGTGGGAAGCAGCAGCTCAGTGACTTGGGGCTGCTGCTGCTTTAGGAGTTTCATCTTTGTGCCTTTTTTTTGTCAATTCGGTGTGCCCCAGTGAGACAAGGGCTGCAGTGGGTGTTCTGCAGAGCTCCAGCTCAATATTGCCACGCAGCAAAAGCAGAGAAATAATAACAGCCACAACTGGGCACTGTTCTCACTGGATGCTCAGTAAAAAAGAGACTCCTTGAAATAAAGGGCTCAAAGGAAAGTGTTTCCCTTTGCATGTGTGAAATGCAGGATTGCCGAGTGACAGTCTGCAGAAATTCAGTCATTCTTTGTTTGTGGGAACTGCCCTGGAGAAGGAAGTGAATGCAAAAGCCCCACAAGCCCTACAAAAGCAGATGCAGACAGGCTGCAGAGCAGGGATTGCTGGATGCAGAGTGGGAATTCGTTGTTCTTCTGGTGCATTGAAGCAGTTGCCATTAGGATTTTATTTGGTGATGCAGTCTCCTGAATTTCTTCTTGTCGGAGTGCCCTTTGTGGGGAGGGGGCATCACTTGTGGAAGAATTCTCAAGTATCTTGGTTTAGGTAGAATACAGTAACTAAAGTATTTTTAATAATTTTTATGGAAAAAGTAGTGCGTAGACTTCCTTTGGAATAAACTGTACTTCTTTAAATGTTTGTGCGTGTGTGTCTGTGTGCACTCCTGTGTTTTACAGAACACGCTGCAGACTGTAAATAAAACTACCAGAAAGCTGTTGAAGTCTTGTGGACTGAATGTACCATTTAATGGGAAAGGGAATAAATTATTAAGCAGCAGTTGCTAAGTGGATGCTTCCTGCAAATATCTGAAATCTTTGTGGTGTTTGTGTGCAGGTTTCAGCTGGAGTTGCCCTGGCATTGCCTCCAAGAGGGGCAGGATTGCTCCCCAGGAAGTTCTCCAGCCAGAAGTCCCTCTGGATCCAGATTATTTTTTTAAAAAAGTTTAGTTTGTCTTGGCTTTTTCTTTTTTTCCTGCCCTTTCTGGTTTGTCTCTCCCTGTTCTTCTTTTACAGAGGAACCCCTCCCCAGCCTGGCCAGAGCCGCAGCCTCCTTCATGTGCCGCTGCCTCACTCGCTGCTGCTGGTGCTGGCTCAGGAATGTGCTCAAAGCCCGGCTAAGCAGGAATTGTTCCGGGCCTGCTCTGTTGAATCGCTGCCGCCGCGAGCAAAGCTGCCCCTGCTCCTTGAGGGGAGCGCTCGCTGCAGCCCGGCAGGAAAAGAGCACAGGAAAAGCCGCGCCCTTTGCAGGAGAAGCGCTGGGAGCAGAGGGGAGAGCGGGAAAAGGCAGCGAGAGCAGCTGGGCGGGTGGGGCGGCATCAGCGCTGATCCCTCCGCGGGCAGGAGCGCATCACAAATAGTCCCTCCGGGAGATCACTCCGCGGGCGGGCGCCATCACCGCTAATACAAGTATTTATAAATTCAAAAGAACTCATTAACACAGAAGAAAGCAAGTATGCTTCATGCTGGGTGGGAAACATAGGGTCTAAGGGATAAGAATTTTAAAGTTGTTGATTTTATTTTTTTTTTTTTTTTTTTTTTTTTTTTTTTTTTTTTTTTATTTTATGAGAGAACTACATATCCCATGGCACCCACAGAGTTCAGGACGGGTAGAGAGGATGAAACAAACTTTAAAGAGAACCTTAACTGAATTAATAATTGAAACTCAAATGTCATGGGGTAGGTAGTTCTCTCATAAAATTAAAAAAAATTAATATAAAATAAACAACTTTAAAATTCTTATTTTATTATTATTCCATGTTCTTCTCCCCCTCCTGGATGAGGAATAGGGGTCGGTATTTGCGGCTGTGCACTGTAAGGAAATAAACGAGGAGTGGCTGAACCTGCCATCGCAGGTGGCTGTGATCTGGCCACTGGAGGAGAGGGTGCAGTGGATCTGGGTAGGGTACTGCCAGCATGCGGGATGGGTGAGGGGTGGGGACCCAGTGCTGCAACCTCTGGAGGCAGATAATCTGCACGTTCTCTGAGTCGGAAATAAAGGTGACGAACAAAGTCATCCGAAAGCTGAAAGCGACGGTGGAAAAATGAGGGATCAGATGCCTGTTGTGGATTTCGAAGCTGTGAAGAAGGCATATGAGAAGTTGGAGTTGTATTGGTTGTTGTAAAAAAAGGAGATGAAGCTTGGGAAGATAGAGGAATGCTTTCTGAAGCTGTGCTGGTCACTATATCCTTCTCACTGAAGTGTTGAGCAGGCATTTGAGGATGAAAAAGTCCCATAAAATCAGCTGAATGTCCCTGAGAAGTTCGAGAAGAATGTGCATGAAATGGAATGTCTCGATGCGAGACGTCACTATTAATAACACGTGCTTGGTCCTGTTGTGATGGAAGAGGTGTCCACGTATAGTTGAGAAAGTCCTCTTTCTGTTCTGGAGATAAAATCGTATTTGTTTCGCTGAAATGGCACGGGAAACATGGTTCAGCATCGTGTGATTGTTGTGATAATCCTCTGAGTGGTGTTATCAGAGTGATGATAGGGGGTACATGCCGTGGTGACACGGCAGCTGTTGAAATGTCTCTGCTGTGTGTCCACGGCTGTGGCTGCGGTGCAGACGGGGGCTGTGTGGACACAGAGCTGGTAGGAGGTGTAGCTGCCGAAAGCTCCTAGGATGGAACTGCAGTAGCCGAACGAATTGCACTGCTGGCTGGAGGTGCTGTGCTTATCGGTCGTATCGGCGTGGCAGCTGAAGCGTCCGTGTGTGGCTGGAGGTGCCGGGCGGGCGGCCGGGACCGTGGGCGGGACCGGGCTGGCCTGGGAAGCGCTGGTGCCGGGCAGCGGGGCCGGGGCTGGGCTGGCAGCGGGGCCGGGGCGGGGCTGGAAGCGGGGCCGGGGCTGGGCTGGAAGCGGGGCCGGGGCGGGGCTGGAAGCGGGGCCGGGGCTGGGCTGGAAGCGGGGCCGGGGCGGGGCTGGAAGCGGGGGCGGGGCTGGGCTGGCAGCGGGGCCGGGGCTGGAAGCGGGAGCGGGGCGGGGCTGGAAGCGGGGCCGGGGCTGGGCTGGAAGCGGGGGCGGGGCTGGGCTGGAAGCGGGAGCGGGGCTGCGCTGGCAGCGGGGCCGGGGCTGGGCTGGCAGCGGGGCCGGGGCTGGAAGCGGGAGCGGGGCTGGGCTGGAAGCGGGGCCGGGGCTGGAAGCGGGGCCGGGGCTGGGCTGGAAGCGGGGCCGGGGCTGGGCTGGCAGCGGGGCCGGGGCTGGAAGCGGGGCCGGGGCGGGGCTGGAAGCGGGGCCGGGGCTGGGCTGGAAGCGGGGCCGGGGCTGGGCTGGCAGCGGGGCCGGGGCTGACGTCCCGGGCAGGGCCGGGGCCGGGCCAGGAGCGGCTCGAGCCGCGAGCGGCGTTGCCGGGGTAACCGGCACTGAGGAGGGGCGGCCGATGCCGCGCCGCGCAGGCGTGGAAGCGAGGGCTCCCGAAGGCGGAAGTAAGGCCGGGATGGAAGCGGCGGGAGTGATGACGTCAGCAGCAGGCGCCGCCGTTCAAACGCGGAAGCGGCCGCGAACCCGGGCCGCGTGGGGATAGCGGGAGGGCCCGATGGAAGCTCCGGGACCGCCCCTGGCCGCGCGCATGGCTCATCTGATGGGAGGACCCCAGGCTCGGGAGGTAGGGACCTGCCTCTGCCTTGCGCCGTAACAGATGGATCGGGCGAGATGGAAACCGAGAAATATTCTCGGCACTCTCGGTTCCTACACTCAGGTGTATTCCTAGTTCCTGACATTCCTTTAAAACTACCGAATTCTTCTCTCAGGTCCCTGGCAAATGGGGCTTTGCAGCCTGGGGGAGTTCTTGCAAAACGGGGTCTAGTGAAGCGCTCTGCAGGAGTGGTTGTGCACCTGAGCGGTCATTAATTGTCTCCTCTAATGAGGGAAACGTGATTAAACTCCCGGTGCTGTGCTGCTGTTGTGTGTCGGCCTCGAGGTGTGAGACAGTCCCTGTGTCACACTGGAGTTGCTTAGTGGCTGGACTGGGAGTGGGACAGGTCTTGTTGGTCAGGAACAAAAGGGAAAATTTATCTTTTGGCTTGCTTAATATCTTGGCTTTATTAATGTATCAATGTCAATTGTTGTCATTTGCTGCCTCCTGCACAGTGTATTTGCAGCTCTGTGTGAGAGCAGACTCTCCCCTGTTGGGGAGTGAGACAATCCTGGAATATCCTGAGCTGGAAGGGACCCACAGGGATCACCCAGTCCCACCCCCGTCCCTGCCCAGACCCCCCAACAGCCCCAGCCTGGGCATCCCTGGCAGCGCTGTCCAAACGCTCCTGGAGCTCTGGCAGCCTCGGGGCCGTGCCCATTCCCTGGGGAGCCTGGGCAGTGCCCAGCAGCCTCTGGGGGAAGAGCCTTTCCCTGATCTCAGCGTGAGCCTGCCCTGGCCCAGCTCCAGCTGCTCCCTGGGTCCTGTCTGTGTCCCAGGGAGCGGAGATCAGAGCTGTAGCCCCCGATGTGTTCTGACCTCACACTTCTCTACCAGAACAAACCCAGTGCCCTCAGCAGCTCTTTCATGGTCCTTCCACACCCTTCCCCATCCCCATGTCCCTTCTTTGGATGCTGTCAGCTTTGTATCTTTTGTATACCGTGGCGCCCAAAAGTGCCCCCAGGACTCCAGTACAGTTTAACAGCAAGGAAAGAAAACAGTAGATTTCAACTTTGATCTCAAAAGCTGTCTCAGGCCCCTGATACTGCCTCGAAATGTCTTTGCAGTTCTTGCTTTATGACTTGTGTCAAACACGGAGAGAGTGAGACTGAGCCCCTGGGGTCAGGTTCTGTGTGAGAAGCCACACAGCAAGCCAGAAATCTTTGCTCCAGATCACCAGAAATTTACAGTATTGAGGGCGGAAATACTGAGAGTTGAGTCTTGGGAGCTGAGCCAGGAAAGCAGCACCTCTGCCATGGGCAGATTTGGCACGTGGAGAGAGCTCGAGCAGCTTGCAAGAGGTCCCAGCAATGTGTGTGTGGAGCTGGGAGGAGCATGAGTTGCAGTGTCGTGTTTGGAGTCCCCCTGGGTGAGGATGTAGGAATAGACTGGAGTTTTTGGTGACTGAGGTTTCTTTTCTGTGGCAATAATTGTTCTTGGCCACATCATTTTGGTTTGTTACTCGCCTGTGGTTTGTTCTACAGGCCTGTTTCCTTTCTCTCCTACTATGGTGTCTCAGTTATCTTCAGCAGAGGCTCAGCAATAACTAAACTTGAGCTTAGATACTTAAACTTCAGTTCAGAGTAGATACGCAGAAGAAATCCTTCCCTGTGAGGGTGGGCAGGCCCTGGCACAGGGTGCCCAGAGCAGCTGTGGCTGCCCCTGGATCCCTGGCAGTGTCCAAGGCCAGGCTGGACACTGGGGCTTGGAGCAGCCTGGGACAGTGGAAGGTGTCCCTGCCCTTGGCAGGGGTGGCACTGGATGGGCTTTAAGGTCCCTTCCCACCAAGGCCTCGTCTTCCTTTGCCTTCAGTGTCTGCCTCAGAGTTTGTACCCAAACCAAAGTGAGGTTGGTGTCACCTTCTCTAAACTGGGAGAACAGATCACTCCAAGCTGTGGGGAGATGGAGAGGCTGTAGGATGGAGAGGGTGCAGCCCTGCAGACGCCGAGCTGTGGGGTTGCTGCTTTCAACAGCCTCGTTGTTGCTGCGGACACAGCTCAAGGTGGGTCTGAGAGAGACAAACTCTGCTTTTGGGGGTTTGTGTTGATGAGGAGGGGAGGGGAGGTCGCTGCTCTGCTTCTTGTAACTGCTGTGGCAGAGCCAGGAGCCCAAGGCAGGACAAGGGCAAAGCAAACCTCTCCGAGCTCTTGGGTTCTCTTCATTCCCAGATATTCTGATTCCTGCCCAAGTCCAAGTTCATTGTGCTGTGCAGGATGCGAGTTTAATCAGGTTTTAGTGCTGGTTTAGCTGAGTGTTTCTAGGGCTTGAGGATGAAGCCAAATGCTCTGCACTGAAAAAGTGATGGATGTTCAGCACAAGATTCTCTTCAGGAACTGGCACGAAAAGTGGTTGCTGAAGCTGAGGGAGAATTCACAGCTTGGCTGGAAGAGGGAGAAGTGCTCACTGCTGGTCTGTCACTTCATCCTCATGAGTGAGTCTGGGAGCTCCCGAGATCGGCCAGGCTGCAATTTCAGATAGTTTAGATGGGCTGGCCTTGAAAAAATCATATTTTGGTGCCTGGAGCAAAAGCTGAAGGTGGCAGGAAGTGGCAGCAGTGGCAGGGAACTGAAGTGACACCACCCTGAGCTCAGAACTAATTTTGGTTGTGACCTTGAGCAGTCCCTGGGCCACACCAGAGCTTTTTGTGTCACCTGCTTTGGGAGGTTTTTCCTTGCCCGTGGAGAAGTTGGGTCTGGCACAGGTCTGCTGTGGAGCACCTGTGCCACCACCTTTAAAGAGCCACCCTGGAGGTGTCAGTGAGCCCCTCAGTGCCTGCCCAGCCTAGAGCAGGGCTGGGAGGGCAGGGGGCTCAGGGAGTGCTCATTCCTGGTGGTGTTGGAGCTCTGAGCCCAGCCCTGAGCTGGGTTTGTGGCTCTGAGGGCACGGGGAGTGTCCGGAGCAGGCCTGGCCTGGGCAGAGTAGGAACTCCTGGAGTAACTCCTGAGTAAGCCACACCTTCCACGCGAGAGGGAGGCACTCCCAGAGTCAGGCGCTGTCTCCTCAGAGGTGCTTTGGGGTTTAATTCTGTTCTCACAGTGACTCCTCTCACCTGGGAACCCCGTGGTTACCTCCAGAGGGTCTGAGGCCTTAGGGATGTAAATATGGACAGGAGGGGTTGGAATCTGCCTATCAGGGAATCTTCCCCTTGCCCAGAGGAGAGTGTGCAGAACTATTCTGTGTGATGATAATGTTTTCATACTTTAGGTGTGAAAATAAAAAATGGGAGAAATCTCGTTTTTCTGGCAGCACGCAAAGAACTTTCTTCTGTGTCACCTCTAAAACTCTGTGAGGGGATGAATACCTGGGAATCTGAAAGAGACATAGCTGGAAAGCATCAATATGAATGGATTTTTCTGCTTCTTTTTGCACTTGAAAGAAAGGTGAAAGTTACAGGCTGAGTCAAGCTTTTACCCTTTATTTCAATCAATTCAGTTATTGCTAAATATGGCTACACACAGGTAGCCCAGGTGACAGAGCTGCCTCCAGCTGCTCCTTGGCCCCAGTGTCCCACGCGGGATGCTTGAGTTATCCACTGAGAGCCCCCTTGAGACTGGAGCACAGGTAAATCTGCCTGTCTGAAGGGCAGGATTGTGTCCTAAGTCCCTCCTCATTCCTTCCTTTCCTCAGGCCCCACCATTGTGGCTTGGGTGGCAGTGGCACATTGGAAAGGCCTGGGGGTGCCAGCTGGGGTGAGAGCTCGGGGTGCCAGCCCAGGCTCCACCAGCACTTGGCCCACACTGGGGCACAAATTGAGAGATGAACTCTTGGAAGCTTGTCCTGAGGAGGATGAGTGGTACCTGCTGGCGAAATTCGGTGCTTTTGCAGAGCTGTGATAAACCCCAAAGTCTTAGACTGCCAACCTACAGCCTCTGCACCGTCACATTCCCCAGTTGCATTTTGTATTGGAATTTTACCTGCTCCCACCTGCGTCCTCCTGCTGGCAGTGCCAGCAGCCCACGTGCTGCCTCTCCTGAGAGCAAGTTCCTGCCTGTTTCCTCTCCCAGCCCCAGCTCTTGCTTCCCTCTGGCAGAGGCAGCTTTAGGTGCAATATCCTGATGTTTCTGCAAGTGGGTTTTGGAATAAACCTACACACGGGATGTTCATGGGTTGCTGCTATGGATTCTGTGAAAGGTGATCAGGAAAAGCAAGTTCAGAGTTACTCAGGGGATTCTCTGATTCCTGCCCATCTCACGGAGCTGCTCAGGGTGAAACTACTACTCCCATGCTTTTTATTTTGCTCCTCTTAGTGCTGGTTTTTCCTCAGGTAAGTCAGTGCTGGAGCGGCCCTTGTGGGTTTATCTGTGATGAGCAGTGGTTGTGTCTGCACACAGAGATAGCAGATTCCAGCTGTAGTGTGCAAACGTCAGTGCTTTGTGCCTTAGTGCACAGCCACATTTGTCAGCTGACAGGGCTGATGCGATGAGAAAACCTCGCACTCTCCAATAACCTGAGCACAGGCACTTCCTGCGTTGTTACATTTAACCAAAGCTCTGATAAAAAATACTACATTAATTTTTCTAATGGAGACCAGATTCCGCATTATCATCATTTACGTTTTTGGATAGTCTTTGATTGACTCTGGTGGGAAGGGAGGTGAATCAGTATCTTGTACTTTAGGGAAAGATCTAGGGGAGAATTGAATTGTACTTCCTTGGAATTCACATCACCCGCCCTTAGTCGGAGATGTTGATCTTGAGAACAACAAGCAGAGAACAGCCCAGGAAGGGCTGAACGTGACAAAACAGTGCAGAGCATACAGAAATCCTCTTTGCTGTGTTCATCATTCTGTCTTCATCTTGGATTGTTTCCACCCTTCTCCTCCACCTGGAAGTCACAAGCATCCTGCAGTGGCAGGTACTCTGGGTTCTTCTGCCAGGAGTAGTCTAAGAACAGCTTTTGCTGGGAGCGGCTCTGACCTTGCTGAAATCACTGCTGAAACCTCCCCTGACTCTTGCAGTGCCAGAATTTCAGGGTGCCAGTGGTGAGGCAGGGACTGAGCCTGGTTCATTGTCCCCAGAGCTCGGGTAGTACAGGACAGTCAGGCCAGTAAAGCCCCTGCTCAGGGCTGGGAATGAGATCCTGGCCGGCTTTCCCTCTCTGCCCCTCTCTGCAGTCCTGCTGGGCTATGTCATGCTACTATGTTATAGCATTGTTCCATGTCTTTTTTTTTTTTTTTGGAAGTAATGCCGGATATTGGCAGTCAGGGGCGATGGAGCGAGGTGAGCAGTGACCGGTGGACAGAATGAGTTGTTACGGCCTTGGTCTCAATTTTTGGAGCAGCTCTAAGCATCCGTTGTTGTTTGTGTGTTTTAGGTGGTCCACTTGCAGGATGTCCTGGCCCTGGATGCTGGAGCGTGCAAGCTAAGGTATAGGTGTGGTGTACTTCAGTCGGAGCAGGGAGGCTGTGGTTTCACAGTCTCTCAGCATGTTTTGTGTGTTTTTGCTTTGCTTCTCTGCAGGTGCTGCTGCTGCCCTGGGCGTGCCAAGGGCCAGAGGCGAGCAGGTGAGTTGGCATTTAGGTGGGGTGGCTGATAGGCCAGCGGTCTATGGCAGCGTGCTGAGCGTGTCCCTTTTCATTGTGCAGGTTTGTCCTGGCCACCTCCAGAGTCAGATCAGGATTTGAGGTGAGCCGGGGCAGTGGTGTGGAGTAGCCCGGGGATGCTCTTCTGGAGGGCAACAGTGACATTTTCTGTTTTGTTGTCTTAGGTACCGTGAGCAGGTGTGGAGCTGAAGTTTGGAGAGAGCAGGTAAGCGCTGAGCCTCGGCAGTTTCGAGGGAGGGGGCCTTGCGGAAGGGGTCTCTTTTGGCGTGTGTTGTCAGAGGCTGAATTTTCTCCTTGTTCTCCATCTTTCGCAGCTGCCAAAGCGGACCGTGGGGAACGTGTTGACATCCGAGGTGCTGATGCATTTTTTCTGCCAAGGATGGATTTTGTCCGTTTGTCTTCAGAAAGCTAAGTGTTGGGAGCGGTGGTTGGGAGAAGGGAAAGGCCTTTGGAGTTCCAGGAGGCAATTGGAAGTTAGCTTAGAGGAGAGGGCTGTTGTGGGAGGGCCCCTTGGAAGTAAATGGAGAGGGTTTCTCCTCAGCATCACCCGAGCCTTTGCTGGGCAGGGCAGTTCCCACCCATCTCTGTCATCGGCCTTTGAGTCTCGACATCATCGTGGATCTTTTTGCCCGAGGAGCTCGCCTTCGGGTCTGGCACGATCGCCACGGTCTCCATTTCACCTACTCGCTGGCGTAGCCACCCGCGGGCATCTTGGCCACTTGCTGGATGGTCAAAGGTAAGGGATCAAAGCTCGGGTTGTCAAGGAATGGGTCAAGGGGTCAAAGGTCAGGGGATAAAAGGTCAAGGCTCGGGCTCAGGATTAGAGGTTCCAGCATGATTTTCCGTGGTGGTTCCCAGTGTGGGGACACGGGGTGTGGGGTCAGTGGCGCCGGGGGCGGGCAGGAGCCCCGTGGGCAGTGGCCGGCAGCGGCGGGGACGCCTCCGTACGGTCGCGCCCCTCCAGTGCCAGCAGAAGCCCCCCTGCGCCGTGCGGTGCCCGGCCCCACTCCTTGCCCTCCCCGCCGCTGCCTTCCCGCACTCCCACCGCACCCCCTGCTCCCCTCCAGCCCAGGGAAATGCAGGAAAACACAAAATCATTGAGGTGGAACAGTCACCGGAGCTGCCCGAGCCATCCCCCCGCCTGAAGGCGGCAGCTGCCCAGAGCCAGGGGCACCCAGCAGGATGCAGCTCCTCTTTCCCAGGAGCTGGAGGCAGGGTTTCCCAGGCAGGGGGAGCAGGGAGAATTTCAGCTCCCAGCAGCTCTCTGTGAGTGCTGGATGGACTCTGGGCTGAGCCAGGTGGGAGGTGTGGGTGGTGTTCATGTCCCCAGGAGCTGCTCAAATCCACCTTAAACTCCTGGAATGGTCTGTGCTGGCAAGAACCTTACAGACCATCCTGTTCAGCCCCTTGCCATGGTCAGGGACACCTTCCTGGGGTGTCTGTGCCAGAGTGGTGGAATGGGCAGGACTTTCTCCCTGAGCCCAGTCCCGGGCAAGATTGGGGTTCCCATGGGAAGAAGCCTGTGAGCTGCATTTCCGGAGCTGGGAGCCTCCATGCCCGGGAGTGTTTCCAGTACTGCTCTTTGGCTTTTTCCATAACTGGGCATGATGTTTCTCCCCAGAGCAAGGTGGTTTTCCCTGGATTGTTGGGGTTACACACTGGCTGTTTGACAGCTCTGTTGTCTCTTTGTCCTGAATGGAAGAGTGAGGAACGGGGGATGCTCCCGACTGTCCCAGGGATGTGGGAACAGCCCAGTTCCAGTGAGGAATGTGACGCCCAGCTCGTGGCGTGTGCCCTGAGATGGTCTTTGCTGTTGTTTTGTCCTTAGAGCCTGTTGGAGTGCTGGCCTGGATTTGGGAGGAGCCAAGTAGCCTGGAGCAGTGAGGTTTTTCCTGTCAGAAATCCATGCTGGGGATGTTTTCCCTGGCTGTCCCAAGGGGAAGGAACAGCTCTGGAGTTTTTGCAGCCACAGGCTGGGGATGCATCCCCTGAAAACCAGTTCAGGATCGTTCATCTGACTCTGTCCCTGACCTGTGGCTTCCAGGGAGCCTTCTGGTCTTCTGGATATTCCCAGGAGAGGATATTCCACCACCTGACTTTTAAGCCAGGAATTCCAAACCCAGTAAGTCGGTCACATTCTATGGGAGCTGCCCCAATGGTGGGATGGCAGAGGGCACACCCCACGCTGCTGTTTGGGACATTCCTGACTGGAACGGGAGCCAGCTGGGCATTTTGGAGCACTGAGGCCACCAGGGCAGCCTTGAGTGGCATTCCCAGGCAATGCTGAGGCATCCCATGCCTGTGGCAACACATGCCTGATGTGGAGCAGAGAGAGGAAGGGAGAAATTCTGAGTTGATGGGAGGAATGGAATTGGGCTTTCCAGAATGGAATTGGTATAGGTGCTGATGGTATCATGGAATCATGGGGTGGCTTGGAAGGGACACAAAGACCCTCTGGGCTCTGTTATCCCATCCCGTGGCAAAGAACACGTCCAAAACGGCCTCCTCACCCTCATGGAATGGCAGTGGGTGTTGGGAGCTCTGGCTGGAGCACCTGGAGACCAGGTAAGAATAGCAGTGGCATTGTTTTGGCTGCTGCTGGATGTGGTTTTCTCTTGTCAAGATGTTCCTCTGATTGATATTTTCACAGTAGCTTGCTAGGCCTCATTTGAGGATAATTCCAAGAATTTGGAAGTCGTTGGAAAAGAATGAGGAAAAAAGGTGAACCTGATCCAATTCTAGTAATTCTGAACTTCTCTTGCAGCACCGTTCCAGGGGAAAGCTGGTGAAAGGATAAAGATGCAGAGGAACAAGTGTTGTAAACCCCCTTGCCTCCCTGACAAAGCAAACCTTTCTGCAATCCCAGTAAATCTCTTGGAGAAACTGTGGGATCATAAGGTTTCCTAGGAAAGGAAAACTAAGGACAGAGATGAGGAAATAGGCTTCCAATTAACAATGATTTGATGGAGGTAGGAATGATTCTTGTATGTTTGATGCACCCCTTTTTATTCCTGGGATAATTTTAAATGATTTCTTTAAAAAATCATTTTGATTTGGGAATTCAGATTAGAGAGGAAACGATGCAAAATAAATGCAGGGAGAGATCACAGAATCATCCTGGAATGGCGGAATAATTTGGGTGGGAAGGGACCTTAAGGATCACCTCATTCCATCCCCAGGGTGCTCCAAGCTGCGGCCAGCCTGGCCTTGAACACTTCCAGGGATGGGGCAGCCACGATTTCCCTGGGTTTACGGGCACAAGAGGAAATTTCCAGCAGGAACTGAGGGGTTTCCCTTGCTCTGCCTGGCCCTAGCAGGGCTTTGGGAGGCAGAGGCTGTGGGAACAGGAGCTTTGTCCACTGCCTTGGAGGAGTCTCTGATGTCCCAAAACCCAGCAGAGCAAGTGGTTGTGGTTTAACATCCCGTTCAAAGGAGATGCCAGGCCAGGAACGGGAATGGACTGCAGAGCAGGGATGGTGCCCAGCAGAGGGGTGACTGTCCAGGGGGTCCCAGCAGTCCATCCCTGCTGCCCAGGTTTGGGATGAGCAGGCTGGTGAGTGTCCCTGTGCTTGCTCTGCAGGATGAGGAAGCCAGGCCTGCTGAGGAGGAAGATGAGGAGGTGTGGGAGGATGGAGACAACGGCCACCAAAGGCTGGGGAAGGCACAGATCCAGGTAGGAGACGTTGCCTTGCGAGGAGAGGGACTTGTCTGTCCCGTTGGAATTTGGGGCGTGAGGCCAGCGGAACAAAGGCTTTGATTCCATTTTCTTGCTCGGGTTTTCACGTGCCTTAAGAGAGCTTTGTGAAAATGTCATTATCCCTGATTGAGTCTCTGAAAAACAGGGATTGAAGCTTTCAGAAGGGGCCCAACCCTGCCTGCATGTATCCAAGTGCAGCCCCCACTCCCTGTTTTTGTGTACAGCTGGGATGAGACCTCAGCTGCTGTTACTTGCCAGCTCACAAGTTGTGTAGCTCAGAGCCTCAGCCATGAAGGGCCAGGCTGTGTTTAAAACAGCCCAAGGTGCCAGAGAGCTGGAGTCATTTCCTAGCAGGGAACTTGACTTGGAAGCTGCATTCTAAAATTTGTCCGCATTTAATTGATGTCCCACATGGAGACACCTAAAGAAGCAGAGGTGGGGTGTTCCTAAGAAAAGAGCATCTAAATTCTTTGGTGGTAGAGGGCTTAAAGTCTGAGTGAGGTGCCTTTAGGACACTTCCATTCCAGTATCTGAATAGAATTTAAATGAAGTAGCCAAATCCTGACAAGCTTGTATGAACTCCAAAGCCTCTGCAAGTGGTTTACAGCCAGGGAAGGAGATAAGAGTCTGAAGTCTCTTCCCCAAAACCTGGCTCCTGGTTTCTTTGGCCAGGCATAGGAAGAATTGTGTATTCCCTGGGGCTCTCCTTATGGGGAGAGGTTTACTTATGTGCCCTGGGTTTATTCAGTGCATCTTCAAAGTGATGGAAACTGATTGCGTTGAAATGCCAGGGGTGCCAAATGTTTTCCCCAGCCAGAGCTCGGAGCCAGCCCAGTGGGAAGGGGTTTAGTGGCCATTTTCCCGCTCCCTCGGGGCAGCAGCACTGGAGCACTCGCAGCCACCCGTGCCCGAGGTGCCGAGTACTGGCAGGAGGCAAAGCCAGGGACTGGGCAGGAGGAGCTTGCAGTGCTCCTGGAATCGCAGAGCTGGAGCTGTGGGTTAGAACTGCCAGGAGCTGCTGCCTCACTCAAACCTTGTTTAAAGCTCAGCATCCCTCCTGCTCCCTTGGAATGATTGTTGCTTCTGTTGTTGCTCTTTCCCGATCCATTATGATTATTATTGTAAATTCCCACTCCATTTCTTCCATAGCCCTTTACTTCCCAGAGGTGGTGCTTTAGGCAAGCCCCTCCAGCCTGGGAAGGGGCTTTTGGCTCCAGACTCAGGCCCAGTCCCCATGAGCAGCTGGAGCTGTGCTGTCCCCAGCAGGTGCCTTTCCTTCCTTCCCTGCTGCACTTTGGCTTTTTGAGGGCTCTCTAGGGGGCTGAGGGAGAAGTTCTTTGTCATTCCAGGGCAGCATAAGCCCTGATCCCACTCAAAGCAGGAGGAATCATTCCATCCTTGTTTTTGGATACACCTTTGGTGTTCTCTCTCTTTTGCTGACACTGTGTGGTGAAGCAGCAGCTCCCTGGAATAACTTTTATTTGTAAAACAATGAATTCCCTGCTGGAATCCCAGTCCCAGCCCCCCAGATCAAGGTGCAGTTTAAGGCCTTACACCCTGACCAGGACAAGTTCCTGTCCTTAGACATGGAAAACAGGGGAAAACTCAGACTGGATTGGAGCCAGCATCCAGAATGGGGAGAGTGAGGCAGCATGCTTGGCCCAGGCTGGGGCTGGTACAGGGGGTGTTCCCCATAGGATGACACCCGTTTGGAGCAGATGCTTCTCTTCCTTTGTCCAAAGTCCAATGGCAAAGGAGTGAAGAACCCACAAGTGGGGCCTGGAAGGAAAACGATTCTGTTAAAATTAGGCAAAGAATGCACTAAGAAAAAATGGACATCCTTTTTATGTATGAAAGTAAGTAGGGGAAAAATGTTGAAAAAGAGCTCTTTTATTTGGTGCCACCTCTCATTTTTTTATGGATAAAACCCTCTAGTGAGCAATCAGAACAGGAGTGGGAAAGCCAGGAGCCTTTGACTTCCACAGTGGACTTAATTGCCATGCTTAATTTCAACAATTTCTTCTCTCTCTCAGGCCAGGAAAACCCACTTAACTTGTCCCATCTTTGCCAAAAGCTTTGGTGTTTGAGCAGCCAAACCCAAGGGGCTCTGGCCCCACCAGCCTGTACTGGAGGGCCCCTGGTCCTGCCCATGGTGTGGGATGAATCCCCAATTGTCCCCAGAGGGGGCTGCCCTGGTCCCTGCAGTGCCCAGCACCTGAGACACAGAGAGAGCCCTGTCCAAAGGGGCTCCTTGTCAGGAATGTGGCAGCAGCCCCAGGAGCAGGCTGGAGGTGAGAACTGGGGCTGTGTTTGAGACTGACCAGGTCAGCTCAGTGTTTACCTGTGGGGGGAGTTTGGCCCCCCATGCTGAGTTGAAGCTGGATCAGGGTGACAGATGCTGCATTTTGGGCACCCTGAGAGTTTCTCTCCCCCTTGGAGATTTCCTGCAGGGATGGGGCAGGGCAGGGAGCAGAATTAACCCTGCACCTCCCGTGGGCACTGCTGGCCTTTGTCTCTCTGCTGTGCCATCAGCCTGTGGGAATTTGCTGCTGCCGCTGCCACCCCACCTGGGGGCTGCGTGCTCCTGGCAGCCCTTCCCAGCCCCACACCCGAGCTCCAGCGCTGCCTCCAGGCTGTGTTGGGAGAGTTTGCTGGGAATGTGCCTCATCCCTGGGAGTATCCTTTCCTTCCAGAGTGGCTGGATGGAGCTTCTGGGCTTGTCAGCTTCAGAGTTTGCTTGCAAAAGTCACTGCAGGGAAGAATGACAAGGAGGTTTGTCAGAGTGCTGCTGTCAGACCCCACCTGCCAGTCTGGGCTTTGGCTTGGAGGTTGTTGTGTATTGGCCCTGCAGGGAATGAATGTCCCCTTCCCACCTCAGCCCAGCAGATCCCAAGGGCTCTTCCTGGAGTACTTACTCTTTGCTTCCCTTTGGGATAACTTAATCTGCACCCTTCCATGAGCAATTCCTTGGCTTCTCCTGGAGAAAACCCCACGGCAGAGGCAGTGTGCAAAGGAGCCCAGAGCTGTGCTTGGAGCAGGGAGTGCTGAGAGCTGCATGTGCCTCTGCTGCCCCAGGCTGGCAGTATCCCCATGGAACAGACTGGGCAAATGGCATTAGAGGGAGCACAGTCCCTTCCTGGAAGAGGTTTTCTCCTGTGCAGATCAGGCACAGGGCAGGAAGGGAACTTTGGAGATCAGCTGCTTTCCCCCAGAAAGCATCACTCACACCAGCATGGATGACATGACCTGTGCCCACTGCTCACCATGCACCTGGCCAGAATCAAGAGCAAAGGTGGGTTTGGGTGTGAGCACTTGAAATAACTTTGAAAGAGAAGCAATCACCTTTTGCTGCTTCTTTCTTTCTTGCAGATGCTGCGATTGCCTCTGGGCACATGGGCTGAGCTCTCCCTGCAGGGAACTGTCAGGCCTTAACAGCTGTGAGGTTGTGTTCTTCTCAGTGGGGAACTGGAAATAATTATTAATTAATTGCAGAAATGTTTTCTGAACCTTTCCCCTTTCCTGATAGATCTTCTCTCTCTGCCTCTGAATTTACAGCTGTTCCCTGGTGTCATTGGCCCTGCCTGAATTCCTTGCAGCTCCTCACTGGGAAAACCTGGGATGACTTTGAGGGGACAGAGGAGACATTTTCAGCTGAAAACCTGGGGTGACTGAGAGGGGACACAAGAATTGTTTGTGTAGGAAAATGGGAGGTGATGTCAAGCAGAGCAAGGTGGCATTTTTGAGGGAAAAGCTGAGGTGATGTTTAGGGGAACGAATGCACATTTTTGGGGCAGAAAAGAGTTAATATTGTACAGGAAGGAAAAACTGGGGGGTAAAACTTGATGTAATCTGTAGGGGACAGAATGAATATTTTGGAGCAAAAATGAGGTACTCAGTAATAGACAAAGAAGGAAAATTTTGGAGGCCAAACTTGACAAAGTCTCAAGAGCAGAGAATGAACACTTGGAGGGAAAAAGGAGGTGATGAATACTGAGCATGTGGGGAAAATTTGGGGGCTAAATCTGAGCTAATCTCTAGGGGAGAGCATGAACACACTGAGGTAACATGAGGGAATCAGTTGTGGGCAGATAGGGAAACTTGTGTAAAAATAATATTAAATAAGCTGTAGAAAGAACATTTTGAGGTAAAAATGAGGTAAGCAGTAGTAGACAGATGGAAAACTTTGGGGGTAAATCTTGATAGAAGCTACATGGTAGAAAGGAAATAAATATTGAAGGAAGAATGAGGGAATCAGTAGTGGACAGGTAGGGGAATTTTGGGGGGTCAAATTTGAAATGATCTAAAGGTTGAGAATGAATCTTTTTTGGTAAAAATGAGGTAATAAGTTGTGGACAGTTCAGGAAAATTTTGGGGGTTAAACTTGAGGTAATCTCTAGGGAGAGTGTGACCACTGACATGAACTGAGGCAATCACTGGGGCTAGGCAAGGAAATTTGGGGTGTAAAACTTGGGAAGATCTGTAGGGCAAAGAATGAACATATTGAGGAAGCAATGAGGTGATCAGTAGTCAAGATGAGGTAGAATGTGGGGGGCAAACCCTGAGGTAATTATGTAGGAACCATAAGTGGTTTTGAGAAAAAATCTGACCTAATTTGTAGGGGACAGAATGAACATTTTGGGGGTAAGACAGACATAACCTGCGTGGTTTGGGTTTTAAAATCTAGTCAGTGCACAGGGGACAAAATAGACATTTTGGTAATAAAATCTGAGTTCATCTGTAGAAGAAAGAACTCATGTTTTGAGGTAAAAAGGAGGTGATCAGAACTGGGCAGGTAGAGAAAACTGAGGGGGTAAAATGTGAAGTCATCTCTAGGAGAGAGCAGGAGCATCCTGAGGTAAACTGAGGGAATTGCTGTGGACAGGTGGGTAAATCTGGCAGGTAAAACTTGAGGGAATCTCCATGGTAGAAAATGAGTATTTGGAGGTAAAAATAAAGTACTCAGTCAGTGCTGGAGATGTACAGAAAATGTTGGAGGTAAAATCTGAGGTGATCTGTAGCAGAGAGAATGCACTTGATGGGGTAAACTGAGGTAATCACTTATGGACAGGTAGGGAAGTTCAGAGGGGTAAAAATTGAAAGCATCTGTAGGGCAAAGAATGAAAAGATTGAGGTGGAAATGAGGAAAGAGGTAGTGGACAGGTGGGGAAAGTTTTGGGGGCAAATCTTGTGGTAATCTCCAGAGCAGAGAAAGAATGCTTCCTTGTAAAAAATGAGGAACTCAGAAGGAGGCAGATGGGGACATTTTGGGGGTAAAATCTCAGGTCATCTCAAGGTGAGGGAAGGACTATTTGGAGGTCAACTCAGCACTCACTGTGTCTTCCTTCCTTGGCATCAGCTGGCAGGGAAGGGAGAAGAGGCCTCAGGCTGGAGAGGGGCAGGAGAAAGGCACTGTGGGCAAAGGCACCTCCCTGGCATCCCCAGGGTACCTGTGGGGAACACAGTGGACACTTTGGGAGCAAAGGGAGGTGATGGCATTGTCCCTTTGGGGGATGCTGGCATTTAGATCATTCCATCCATTTGCCTGCTGACATTTCCCAGCCCAGGGGCTTTGGCTGCCAGGGCAGCACAAAGATTGTTCCCTGGGTGGTGCGCAGATTTGGGGGTTGGCTTTGCTAGTTCAGATGAATTCTACCCAAAGCCCTGAATTCCCTGCTGAATTGCCACTGGCATAGCCTCCCAGCGCCTCCTGGAGCATGGATATTCCCATGCAGAGCTGCCTATTTAACACCAGCTGTGGCAGGACCCAGCAGAGCTTCCAGGGAAGCTCAGCAGGGTCAGGGCAAGGACAGCTTCATGTTCCATAGAATTTGCTGTTTGTAACCCTCATCCCCCAGCCCCCCCCCCCCAATGTCCCTGGGGGCACCTGACAGAGTTCCCTGGAATTCAGCTGCCTGCACCCCCCGAGCTGGGGCTCCAGGTGATATTTGAAAGCAGGAACAGGCACTGGCTGGACACGCTCCCAGCCTGTGCTGAGGCAGCCCCTGTGCCCACGGGAGGACTTCTCTCCCTGCAGGAGTTGATTTCATTCCAGAGCCTCAGGAGTGGCCTCTGCAAGTTCTTTTCCCTCAGGAAAGGGATGCACATCCCTGCCTTCAGGGCACCTGCAGTGGGAGCCACCTGGGAAAGCTTTCCATCAGTTGTGCAGTTCCAGCTGGCTCCCCAAAAACTCCCAACTCAATCCAAAGAGATTTCTCTGACTCTGACCTTTCATTTGAAGGCATCTCTGAGGGCATTGCTTGGCATTTCATTGCTGTGGGGGAAGCTTGCCTTGGCTTTAACACTGCTGAGGGATGATGGCCTCAGGCTGGAAGGGAAGGCATTTTGGGTGGCTGGGACATAGCTGGCAGGTGTGTGGGAGGTCAGCACTGGGAATTGCTGTCTGAGCCCCTCTGCAAACAGCCCATTCTGACATTGCCCAGTGCCAGCTGTTCCTTGGGGCATTTTTGGGGTGTCAGTGGGGTCTGTCGGGACTGAAGCATCTCTGGGTGCCTGTTCAGAGCAGCCCCTGGCCGAGGGGCCGTGGGCAGCCCTTTATCCATGTCCATCCCAGCGCTGCCCGGGCAGCCCAGTGCCCGTTCCGGGGATGTGTGTTTGGCACACTGCGTGCCACGGGCAGGACACTGCAGGCACAGCTCCTCTCTGCAAATCCAAAGCACAAGAGCTGCTGCTTCCCTTCCTGGGCCTCCTGGCCTTCTCCTTCCCCCCATTCCCTGCCAGCTGGGACACACGGAAGGAGCACCAAGGAACACTCCTGGCAGTGAGCAGGAGTTGCTGAGAGCTCTGTGCAGCTCTGGGCCACAAAAGCTGGCCCAGCCTCAGCAGCCCCTGGGATTTTGGGCTGTGAACACTCACCTGTGGGAAAGGCCCCTCTGCAGGCAGGAGCAGCCCTGACCTTCTCCAGAAGAGCTTTGGCCATGGACCAAGTGAACCCTCAGGACTTGCCTTGCTCATTTCTCCCTGGAAAGGGCCATGGAACAAGCACCTTTGCAGCTGTTGGGTAAATCCTGGAAAGGGCAGGAAATCAGGGTTATGGGAAGAGTTCAGTGCTGTCACACAACTGCTCACCTGTGTTGTTGCATGATCAGGTGCTGGCCATGGAGCTCTGCCCTATGGCAATTACAGGGGCTGGTGTGGCAAGCAGCATTAGCATAAAAGAAGGAGTTATATTTGCATAGGAATGATCTTGCTGGCACTTGGCATTCCTATCCCAGGCAGGACATTGCCAGGAGCTGAGATTGGCTTGGCTGGAGCAGGGTGCTGAGAGTGCCCAGGTGTGGGTTCAGTGGCCAGAGGAGCCATTCACATAAGGGTTCGACTTGGTGGTCCTTGTGTAGCCATTGCCACTCAGGATCTCCTGTGCTCTGGAAATAAAGAAGAAACATTTTTCCCTGGCCTTTTAAAGCCAGAGGTTTTTGCAGTGGAGCGTGCAAGCCGCAGAGAAAGCGGGGGGGAGGAAGGAGAGCATCAGGTCTCAAGCGGCAGTTGTGGGATGAGCGGCTCAAGCAGCAGCGAGCCCCGGCGAGGCCCCGGTCCCGCAGCGGGCGCAGTCAGAGCAGGAGCGGCAGCAGCGGCCTCGGCGCCAGCGGCCGGGCCGGGGGAGCGGCTCGTCCCGCTGCAGCCGCGCTGGTTGGGCGGGGCCGCGGCGGGCGGGAGGCCCCGGGGGAGCGGCCCGGGGCAGGGGGTGCGGCGGCCTCGGCAGTGCCGGGGCTGGGGGAGCTCCGCGTCCCCGCGGGGGCTGCGGGCGGGGCCGGGCCGGGAGCGCCGGCGCTCCGGTTGCGCCAGGGGGCGCCCCACAGGGCGGGCGGCGCTGAGGGAGCGGCGGCCTCGGGGGGGGCCGGGGCGGGCACGGGCGGTCCCCGCGGCCCGGCCGCTTCCAGGCGCGATCCAGCGCCTGCTGCGGGGAAGCGCCGCCCTCCCGGCGGGCCCGGCACCGGCACGGCCCCGGCTCCCCGCGGCCGCAGCGGGAGCGTAGCCGGAGCTCCGGCGGGAGCCCAGCCCCGCGCTGGCCGCAGCCGGAGCGGCAGCGCCGGGCTCGGCGCCAGCGCCAATCCCGGAGCGGCACTTGCCAGCCGCGGCGATCCCGATGCCTAATGCCATCCCCCATCCCACCTCAGTTCTCCGAGCCCGGCAGCCGCACCCCGCCCGCCGAGAGACAAGCGGCTCGGCCCGGGACCCCCAGCAGACACCGACAGGACCCAGCCCCGAATCCCAGGGCCCGGGTCCCGTTCCCACCTCAGCGCCTCGGGCTCGGCACAGCGCCGGGAGCAGCCCCCGGTGCCGGGCTCCGCACAGCGCTCCGAACGACGGTCCCGCCACAGCCCGGGAGGAGCAGGATGAGCATCCACCGCACAAAGCGGAGCGGGCGCGGATCCGCCGGCATTTACGGGCGCGGGCGGGGCGGGGCGGGCCCGGCACAGGTGTGAAGGGCGGGGTCCGCACAGGTGCGCGGGGCCCCAGAGCGGCTGCGCGGGGCGGGGCCGAGGGGATTTAAGCCTCGGGAATCGGCGGCGCCGCCATTTGCTCCCTCGGCGCTCGGTGGGAACGGTTGTGGCCGGACCGGGCTCTAGATCTCTGTATTTCCATATTTCTATGTCTCTGTAGTTCTTTTCCTTTATATTTGTGTTTGTTTGTCTTCTTCTAACCCTTCTCCGTTCTCCCCCCTCTGCCTCCCCTCCCCCACCCCCTACACCCCCCCCCCCTACCCCCCCCCCTCTCCCCCCTAGCCCTCCCCTCCCTCCCCCCCCGGCCCGGTCCCCCCCATCCCCCCTCCCTGTCCCCCTACACACCCCAACCCTGCCCTACCCCTCCACCCTCTCTCCCCTTCTCCACCGTTCCTTCGCCCCCATCCCGGGTCCCCCCTGCCCCCTCACCCTGCTCCCCTTCCCCTCCCAGTTCCCCCCACCTGCCCTCAATCCTCCCCCTCCGTCTCCCACCTTTCCTTCCCCCTCCACCTCCCCCTGTTCCTCTTCCCTCGTTTCCCCTCTGCACCTTGACCCCCCACTTGTGCTCCGTCCTCGTCTTCCCCCCGCCTCCTTTCTTGTCCCCCCATCCCACCTCTCCCTGCACACCCCGAACCCCCCACCTGCGCTCCTTCTTTGACCCCCTCTGCTCCCTTATTCCCGTCCTCTGTCCCGTCTTTCCCCCGCAGCCGCGGGGCACGGGGCGCCGGAGAATAAAGCCCAGAGGGCCGGAGCCCGGCGCCCCTGCCCTCGCTGGAGCCCACACGGGCCGGGCCCGCTCGGCGGGTCCCCCGTGCAGTACAACAACAGCGCCGGGGCTCCGGCTTTCCACACATCACACTGGGGATCCCCTCCTCAGGAGGGGTTCCCGGGGGGGTGGTGGGTTTCAGGGAGGGTGGTGGGTTGGGGTGGGCCCCCTCCTCAGGAGGGGGTCCCGGGGGGTGGGTGGGTTTCAGGGAGGGTGGTGGGTTGGGGTGGGCCCCCTCCGGAGGAGGGGGTCCCGGGGGGTGGGTGGGTTTCAGGGAGGGTGGTGGGTTGGGGGGGGCCCCCTCCGGAGGAGGGGGTCTCGGGAGGGGGTCAGGGTGGGCCCCCTCCGGAGGAGGGGGTCCGGGGGAGGGGGGTGGGGCGGAGGGGGGACTTTCCCCCCCTCCAGTCCCCGCCCCCTCTCCCGGACCCCCTCCTCCGGACAGGGCTCACCCCAGCCCCCTCCCCGGGACCCCCTCCTCCGGACCGGGGCCTCGGGGAGGGGGGTGGGGGGGGGAAGCAGAGGGGGTCACGTCACTCTGTGGCATGAACAGACATAGAGCTCACAGGCCAAACCAACAGCCCCTCCCGCCCGGACCCCCCCCACCCCGCCCGGACCCCCCTCCCTCCCCCCGGGGCCCCGGTCCGGAGGAGGGGGTCCCGGGAGGGGGCCGGGGTGAGCCCCGTCCGGAGGAGGGGGTCCGAGAGAGGGGGCGGGGACTGGAGGGGGGGAAAGTCCCCCCTCCGCCCCACCCCCCTCCCCCGGACCCCCTCCTCCGGAGGGGGCCCACCCTGACCCCCTCCCGGGACCCCCTCCTCCGGAGGGGGCCCATCCCACCCACCCCCCCGGGACCCCCTCCTAAGGAGGGGGCCCACCCCAACCCCAACCCACCACCCTCCCTGAAACCCACCACCCCCCCGGGAACCCCTCCTGAGGAGGGGATCCCCAGTGTGATGTGTGGAAAGCCGGAGCCCCGGCGCTGTTTTTGTACTGCACGGGGGACCCGCCGAGCGGGTCCCCCGTGCGAGGCTCCAGCGAGGGCAGGGGCGCCGGGCTCCGGCCCTCTGGGCTTTATTCTCCGGCGCCCCGAGCCCCGCGGCTGCGGGGGAAAGAGGGAACGGGGAGGGATGAGATGGGGTAGGGAGAGGAGTCGGGGTGGGTTGGGGAGAACGAGGGGGGAAGGGAAAGGTCGGGTGAGGGGGAGGGATGATGGTCAGAGGAGGAGGAAGAGAGGGGAGTCGGGTTGGGGAACGGGGTACGGAGAGGGGAGAAAGGAGGGGTGGGGGAGAAAGGAGGCGGGGGGGGTCGGGGATGCACAGGGGAGCAGGGAGAGAGGGTGGGGGGGCGCTGGGGAGAGGGCAGGCAGGGGGCTGGGAGAGACAGGGAGGGTGTGGGGGAGAGAGAAAGAAACTGGGGGGGGTAGGAAAGAGGTGATAAGCGGGGGAAGGAGGAGAAGGATAAGGGCAGGAGAAAGACGGGGAAGAAAGACGGGGAAGAAAGAGGGGGAGCGGGGGCCTCTCCCGGGCCACGCCGGGGGAGCCCGGCCCGGTCGCAGCCTCCCCGAGCTCTGAGGGAGCAAATGGCGGCAGGGGCGATTTCGGGGGCTTAAATCACCTCGGCCCCGCCCTGCGCAGCCGCCCTGGGACCCCGCGCACCTGTGCGGACCCCGCCCCGCGCACCTGAGCCGGGCCCGGCCCCGCCCCTGAAGCCGCCCCCGGCCCCGCTCGGCCCCGCCCCAGAGCCCCGGCCCCGCCCGGCCCCGGGGCCCGCCCTGCCCGGCACGGGGGCGGCTCCATCGCTCGGGGCCCCGCCCCTCTCTCCCGGGCCGGGCCCGCCCCGCGCACCGGGGCCGCACCGGGGCCGCTCTCGGGACCCTCCCCTCCGCTGACAGACACCGCCCCGCTCGCTCCCGCTCCTTGCCACGCTCGGCAGCCACCGAGGCCGCCGCCCTCTCGGCTCAGCCGGCACCGGGCGGCAGCAGCGCCGCCCAGCTCAGCCCGGGGGCAGGCACAGAGCACAGGGAAAAGCCGGCTCCGGGCGCTCTGCAGCTCCTGCAGCCCGAGCGTCTCGGCTCCTGCGGCCAGGCGCTTGCTGCTTTCCTTCCTACAGAAAAACGCCGGCTCCTTATTCTCAAAACCTGCGGATCTCTATTCCCAGCTTCTTATATTGCTGTATGTGACAGAGTAGAGAGAGAGGGCTGGCTCATTTCAAAATGAATTTACATCTACATCAGTAGCATTTGCCTATAGATGTAAAAATGAAGAACTTAATACGTTTTAGTATTCTGCACACAGCCCTCCCTGGGAGGAATGGTAAAAAGTTAAAAACAAATGAAACTTTAAAAGTAGAAAGTTAGAAACAAAGTTACAACGGCAGAAATTTAGAAACAAACAAAGAGGTAAAATACAAGAAACAAACAAATTTCTAAAGGGAGAAAGTTGAAAACAAACAAAGTTAGAAACAAACAAAAAAAAATTAGAAACAAACAAAATTAGAAAGGTAGAAATTTAGAAACAAAGTCACAAAGGCAAGTGTTGAGCCTTTGACAGGGTACCCCTCCTTCTCGGACCAGGGTGAAAGAGCAGAGGAGGCTGCTGTTCTGCTGAGTTCTTTATTTCACGGTCTCACAGCTGTCTTGAAGGCAGAGTTCGAATGGGGTTACATGATACAGCCAAGCAGCAGCAGCAGGCAAAAACAGCTTCTTCTATATGCTCCATACACTCTATTTTTTCTTATAGAAGTGTGGATTCCATTTGTTCATTGACCAGTAAGATTAACACACGATTCTAGTTTTCCTTAAACCCATCCCGGTCTAATTCTAACAGTCGTAAGCCTCACACAAGTGTCATCTGCCCTTGTTCCATAAGGAATCCCTCTACAGACAGGGAGTTGTCACCGGCCCCGTGCTCATGGGCTGCAGGGGACACCCGCACTGAGGAGGAAATGGAAATGGGAAAGAGGGAACTGCAACCTGATGGGACGCACCTCTGGCACCACATTTCCTCTTCTTCCTGCTGTCCTGGAAAACCCCAAGTAAATCCGGTCCCTCAGACCTTGCATCCCTGAACACCAGGAGAGCCGGTGCTTTACCCAGATCCCAGTGCCCTGCACGGCTGCGCTGACACGAGCACAGGCCGATCGCTCCGCCCAGCACCATCCCTCATTTTCTTCCCATTGCTCCCCAAGCGTCCCCAAAGCACCCCAGCGTGTCTGTGCCGGGGCCAGGGCCTGCCCCGAGCCCGACCAGAGGCTGTCACCCAGCCCTGCACCAGCTCCCACCCCCGGGTGAGCTGGGAATGCACTGAGAGCTCGGCTCCCCGGGCTCCCCAGCACCCAAACCGGTCCTCAGACACACAGAAATGCCCAACCTGCCCCTCTGGGCACAGCCAAACACCACAATTCCATCATCCCCAAGCAACTCTGGCACTTGCCTCTTCACCTCCGCCCATTTCCAGTAGCCGGGGCTAGGACCGGGCTGTCAGAAATAGCATTCCCTAGGCAGTTCATCCCAGCGCAGAGGAGAAGAGGAGCCTGTCCCTGACCCACACCATGGGCAGGACAAGGGGGGCCCTAGCTGGCTTTGCCTACTCCAGCACCAAAGCTCTTGGTCCCAAAGATGGGGCGAGTTCAGTGGTTTTTCCTGTCCTGAAAGAGAGCAGAAAAGGGAAGTTAATCCCACTGTGGAATCCAAGACTCCTGCATTTCCTATTTCTGCTCTGATTGCTCACCGTGGAGTTTTAGCCATGGAAAAAAAAGGAGAATGACACCATATCAAATAAAAAGTTGATTAATCCACGTAGGGGCTGTGGAGAGGATACAAAGGAGCTTTTCCATGATTTTGGGGCTTGAAGAGGGACTGAATTTCCCTCAAAGCTGGGAAGGGCCTGAGGATAATAAAGCAAAGGAGCAGCTTCATCTCTCCCTGGCAGAGAGCTCGGGGCTCCATTATGGATACAAATCAATCCCAGCAGGATTTCAAAGGGTTTCTTTAGGATGTCAGGTCCCTCTTTGTCAGATCCCTGCTGGGATTCAGGGCCTGCCTGGTCACGGGGTGCTTTGATAAGGGCTGGATTTAAATCCCAGATCTGAGAACAGACATGAAAGGTCCCTGGGTTTCTAGGGGGTTGAAAAACTCAAGCTGGATTCGCTGCAGAGCTGAAAAATCAGGGTAAGAGAGAGCAAGGAGTGGCCAGCAGGCCCAGGCTCCTGATCACGCCCCTGGGATCCATGGGATCCATAGGATCCACGGCCTCTGGCACGCTGCTCCAGCACCCTGCAGGGTGACTGACAGCCGGGCAGGGGAAGGAGCCACCAGCAGCTCTGCCATGTGCACCATCATTCACCTTGCACGTGGCCTAAACAGCCACCAAGCACTGATGGACTGACTGAGCCGAAAATATCGGAGAGATCTCAGTTTGCACTCCAAATTCCCTGCAGCCTGTTCCCTTCCTGATCCATCCCTTCAAGCAGCAAGAGTGGAATTCCTTCCATCGTTGCTCTTTCCCTCCTGTTTTCCACTCAACAAGAAAAAGAGCAGCCACGTGAACAGGAGTAAAAGCCCCAAACCCACAAAAAAGCACATTCTCAGCATCACTAATCCCTGCCAAATTGCCAGGAACCTTCCAAAACTACATCCAAGCTTGGAAACAGGGATCCAGTTGTTTGTTTAAGCAGCTATTGATCCAGTCTCTTCCAGCTAATTAAACTATTCACTATTTAAACTCATTAAACTGCTCATCCTGCTCCTGGCAGCCAGAGGCAAAGAAGAAATCGTGTCTAGATTAAATGGTGTTGGTGAATGTGCCCATCCCAGTCCTTGGAGAGGTTGGAATTGCATCCCTGTTCCTCTGCTCTCTTTTCCTTCCTTTTTCTTGGAGTGATTCCCACCCGGATTCCTCAGCTCCAGCTCTCTGAGCAGCCTCAGGGGGAGCATTTCATCCCCTTAGAGCCAACTCCATTTGTTGCATCCTTCATGCCTCAACCACCCCTAAAAGCAGGCAAGTGCTGATGGGCAGTGCAGCTGCTTCCACTTGGGAATGTTTCCAGTGGAACAGGGAGGGAATTCTGAGAAGCTTCCACCCACTGCACGTTATTGCTGGATAAAAGGTCAGGCAGCAAAGGATCAACAAAGGGAGATTTCAGCAAGACAAAGTCCAGACAGAGAGGCTGCAAGTGTGGCTGGGGCTGCTAAACTGGGAAAACTGCAAGGTCAGGCTGTGGGAACATGGATTATACTGAGGTCTGGAACTGGTGTTGGGAAGAGAGGGAGAAGGAGAAGGAGAAGGAGAAGGAGAAGGAGAAGGAGAAGGAGAAGGAGAAGGAGAAGGGCCCGAAGTAACTGCACAGTGAATTTCCTTACCATGAGCCAGGCTCATTCCCTGAGCTGACCAATATCTCCGAGCTCCCCTTCATGGCACAGCCCTGCCAGTAAAGAACAGAAGTTCCTGCTGCTCCCACTGGAATTCTGTAGCGTGCCTGGCATTCCATACGTTCTGCTGCCTGAGAATTCCTGCAGCCGTCCTCGGGAAGAGCAGTTCACTGCCACAGGAGGAACAAGAGGAAAGCAGCTGCCACTCTCGGGTTCTGTGCCCTGTAAAAAGTAAAAGCAGATAAAGATCAAAGCTCCATAAAGCTGGAACCATCTCCAACCTCGGGACAGCACTTCTGTGGGAAAAGCGTAGATGGGCAATTAGGAAGGAGATCATCATGCAAATGGGCAAGGGGGGGGAATTAAATTCTGCTGCTTTCTGATTGAGGCCTGCTTCAATTTGCAGCCTTTATAATATCAGCTTAATGGGACTTTTTGTGCTTTAAAGAGGTTTTTATTAGCTGGGGGTTGTCCCTGCCTGGACTGAGGCACAGCACAATGAGTCTCCTGCCTCCTGAAGCCGTGTCGTTATCCCAGCATCTGAAATTAAAAACCAGCACTCTGGGAAACCTCTCTACTCTGAGGAGAAGTGTGAGGAGCGTTTGGGTCTGTGGAAAGCCTGGAACAGCTCTGAGAGACACCAAACATCCTGTGGATCCCAATAAACAGCAAAACATTCCAGCAGCTCCTTCCAACACCGCCCTTGTAGGGAACTCTGTCACCCCAGTGGGTATTTGTGGGAGTAAGGAAGAAATCCCACTGATGACCTCAGTGTGATCACCTCTGGTTCGTCTGGGGATAAATCTCCTTTATCCTTCTGGGAGAATAAAGGAATCCAATGCTGCCTTAATCCCCAGCTCCTCAGAGTCTGCATTTCCAGAATCCATCTCCTGGCCCAGCATGGGAAGGGTTGTCCAGCGCTGGAACAGCTGCCCAGGGCAGTGGTGGAGTCACCAACCCTGGAAGTGCTCATAAAATACATGGATATGGCACTTGAGTGTTCATAAAATACCTGGGTAAATACATGGGTAAATATAGGGATAAATTCATGGGTAAATACGTGGATAAAAATATGGATAATATGTATATGATTAAACATATATGGATAATCCATGGATAAATATAGGGATAAATATGTAGGGATAAATATGTATGGATAAATACAGACCTTGCTTCCCTGAACACCAGGAGAGCCGGTGTTTTACCCAGATCCCAGTGCCCTGCACGGCTGCGCTGACACGAGCACAGGCCGATCGCTCTGCCCAGCACCATCCCTCATTCTCCTCCCACGGCTCCCCAAGCGGCCCCAAAGCACCCCAGCGTGTCTGTGCCGGGGCCAGGGCCTGCCCCGAGCCCGACCAGAGGCTGTCACCCAGCCCTGCACCAGCTCCCACCCCCGGGTGAGCTGGGAATGCACTGAGAGCTCGGCTCCCCGGGCTCCCCAGCACCCAAACCGGTCCTCAGACACACAGAAATGCCCAACCTGCCCCTCTGGGCACAGCCAAACACCACAATTCCATCATCCCCAAGCAACTCTGGCACTTGCCTCTTCACCTCCGCCCATTTCCAGTAGCCGGGGCTAGGACCGGGCTGTCAGAAATAGCATTCCCTAGGCAGTTCATCCCAGCGCAGAGGAGAAGAGGAGCCTGTCCCTGACCCACACCATGGGCAGGACAAGGGGGGCCCTAGCTGGCTTTGCCTACTCCAACACCAAAGCTCTTGGTCCCAAAGATGGGGCGAGTTCAGTGGTTTTTCCTGTCCTGAAAGAGAGCAGAAAAGGGAAGTTAATCCCACTGTGGAATCCAAGACTCCTGCATTTCCTATTTCTGCTCTGATTGCTCACCGTGGAGTTTTAGCTATGGAAAAAAAAAGGAGAATGACACCATATCAAATAAAAAGTGCCCTTTTCCAGCATTTTTATTCCAGGCATTAAAAGGATGCTCATTTCTCTTCTAGCATTGTTTCCCTCATTTTAGGAGAACCGTTTTCATCCCAGGCCCCACTCGTCAGTTGTTCGATCCTCTGGCACTGGATTTGGACAAAAGAAGGGACGCACCTGGACTGCATGAAATCACTGAGAGAAACCCTTCCAAAACGTGACAGAGAAAAACAACAGGAGATGCAGGAAGACACATCCCTCATTTGCACGTCTGCAACGCTTTACTAAAGACTTCTCTGCATCTGGATGCTCTTTGCTCTTGGCTTTCTTCACAGGAATGCATTTGCTGCTAAACACGTCTCAGACCCTTACCTGATCGGGATAAGGTGGGATGGAGATGAAGACTCCCACAGGGAATAGCCAGGGAGATGCAGGGCCTGGGAACATCAAGGACGGAGAAGAGAAGGAACAGGGATTGTTTTTCTTGTTTAGAGCCAGCAGTGCTGTGAGCTTGGAGAACACACGGCACCGCAGGGATCCAGGGCAGGAGCGGGATAACTGCGGGATAAGGGGAATCTGCTCCCACTCCAGGGCTGTGCCAGGGAAGGAGGGGAATTTTTTAGTGCCTTCATTACACACAAAAACCAAACCCAGCACCACCGAGCTGGACTTTCATGAGCTGCAAAACAAAGCGGCCCCTGGCCTTTGGGGGAACACAACCTCACCGAGTCACGGAGCCAGGGGATGACACTTGGGAATGATCCTTGCTGCTGCCTGCAGGCAAATCGGATGAGGGAGCCACAGGAGCTGCGGGGTTTCCTGCTCTTCCTGCAACGCCATCGGTCCAGACCAGGAGACCTTTCCTGGAACAGATCTTCCCTGTAAAGGGAGCTACACCAAAGCTCAAGCCCTCATTTAGAGACCCTTGGAAAAGCAAAGGTGAGAGGGGATTACCTGGAGCCCCAGGGGACCGAGGCGAAGGCGATGAAGAAGCAGACAGCAAAGTGCTTCCACTGCTTCTCACTCCAGCAAAGGGAACATCCCTGGAATTTCATGGCCGGCGTCGCTCCCAAACCCCACAGGTGAACCCACACGTACTCCAGGACTGATCTCCTTCAAACTTCCAGCAGCACAGACTCACCGGGAGGAACTGCGATCCAAGGACACACATCAGCAACCGTCTTCCCGCTTGCCCCTCTCTCCACATTTTCCCTTTCCAGCGGGATGCAGGTGCCACCCCCCAGAGGCAGGAAAACTGCCTTGCAATCCGCTACAAAACCTGCCTGGAAAGCCCAGGATGCCCGGAGCCAGCAGCCGTTTCTCCTGGAGCTCCTGCTGACAGGCATTTGAAGCCTGCTGTGCCTCACAGCTGCTTTTCTGCCAAGGGCATTCCCATCTTTTCTTTTTTAGCCCAAAGAAAGGTTTGCAAAGCTGAGTTTTGTGAGAAGCGCTTCATATTTGGATCATTCTTAACTTGGAGTTTCCCTTGGCACCAAAATCAGGGGCTCACCTTTTGCTTGGAGCTTGGCTGAAGTCCTCAGCAATGCCAGGGAATGTGGCCATTGGAGGCTTTGGGCAGATTTGGCTCATCTGCCTTTTTAGGCCTTGTTTCTTTCTCTCAGCCTTCCCACTGGATTGTGGCCTCCGAGGAATACGTAAAATCCCATTCCATTCCTATTCTTTCGGACAATTTTTTGCACCGTCCCTGTACAAAACGAGGCCCCCTGTTCGGATGCTTTTCCCCACCGTTCCCCGGCACTTTTATCTGCCGGTGCATTCCCTGCGTTGCTTGGGCTCTTCCCAGCTCTCTGAGCTCCTTCACAAGGCAGCAGATCGATTTGGCCCAGGAACTAAACCCTCCCGAGGAATTGTCTGATGCCATCTCCGCATTTGACACCTGATCCTTGTGCTCAAAGGATCCCTCTTTCTTCCCTTCAGCCAATTCCAAGGCTCGCTGCCCCCAGCTGCGATCAGGCCCCAGCCTGATCCCTGCAGTCTTCCCTGCCGGGATCCTGCTCAGGAATCCCTGGGCTACAAATGTAAGAATTCGTTCTTCCCACCCCTGCCCAGTTCCAAAGGATTTGGTGTCTGCCTTACCCGGCTGGAGCCTGCTTCCAACTCTGTTCTTGCTGCTTCTGCTGCTTTCCAGTTCCCAGGAATTCCACCGACGGAGCGACAGCGTTTTCCAGCTCCGCCAGGATTCCCTCTGCTGCGTTTGGGTGCTGGAAGGATATCAAAACCAGGCTCTCTGGGGCTTTACTATCAGGAAATTACATCCCCGGATTTGTTCATTTCCAAATATTATCTCTTCCCAACAAAGCACTGGGCATCCAAGGAATACAGAAAGTGATGGGCTGACCACTGCTTACTCCTCTGGAATGTCAGAGCTTGGAAAAAAAGGGCACTTGAGGCTTCTCCTGGTGCTGCCCGTGAGGTGTATTTTACTTGAGAGCCCCTTCCCGTGTCTTTCCCTGTATCCACCAAAAAATCCACCCCTTCATTCCCCAGCTGCTTGCTTCCTCCCTCTTTTCCTGTATCCAACAGAATTTTAACAGGTCAATAGTCCCCTCCGCAAGAGCACCTTTCATTCCAAACCTAAGAACAAACGAATCACTTCCCTTCCACCGTCCTTATTAGGATTCCACTGAGAGCAGTGGATGGAAAATGATCCTCTCCTGGTCCCTGCTGGATTCCCGGAGCAGGGATCCTTTCCCTCTTTCCCCCCACCACGGTGCCCTCCTCCCCCTCCCGCCCCACCCCACACCCTTTTCAGGCTTTGTTCCACAGCTTTTGCCTCCAGGCCTCAGATCCTTTCGTTCTCCACGAGCTCCCAGCAGCTCCACAGCCTTTCCTCTCCCATCCCGACCATTTCTCCGGGAATGGAGCTCCGCATTTCAATTGCCTTCTCTTTTCTCTGACTACTCCCACCAATCCAGAAGACCTAAAGCTGACACAAGGAACACTCGGTGCCCACAAATCCAAACCCAGACCCGGCCATCCCCAAACCAGCAACTCCCGGACAATTTGCGTTCATTCCAACCTAACACTGAGGACTCACCCAACCCTTCAAAATTCCCAAGAAATATCCTGTTGCCTTCACAGCTCCCAGGGGATTCTGCTTTGTGCTCACACGAAGGATTTGGGACTTCCCTGAAAAAACCCGTGCAGGGCACGCTGGAATCCCCGATCCCGTGAATCCGGGGAGCGTTAAAAGCTCGGTCCAGCCTGGGCCCCCGGAAATTTTTGCCAAGTATCCCCCAAGTCCTCGGGATAACAGAACTCTCTGGTACTGCATTTTTGGCGTTGTAAAGCCTGGAATTCCTTTATTCCTAGTGCTGGGCTCTGCATATGGCCGAGAAAATCCCGGCCTCCACACAGACCCAGATTCCAAACTTTTGGATACATTTCAGCAAGCCGAGAAATTCACCTTCCCTACTTCTTCTTAAGGGCATCCTTCTCTTCCCTTACCCGGCGCGCTCTCTCCCACTGGGGGTGGGTTTTCCCCTTCCCATGCTAATTAGTCCCTACTTCTAGGAGGTTTAGGTACCTTTCTTCCCTGGGACGGATTTCTTAACACAGCTACCGAGGCTTTGGGAGTCTCCTTTATCTTCTACTTTCTGGATCCATAAATGCCACAATCCAGACGCCCAACTTCAACAAGACATCCTTTCTACCTAAAAACACACACTCTCAACTCTTAGATCTTTTAAAGTTTTACCCCCGCAAAATTCCCCTATTTTTCCACCACTGAATTCCTCACTCCTGCTTCCAAGGATTTCTTGAATACCACGGGGCTTTTCTCAAGATTTACCCCCACGACCTTCCCTACGTGCCCACTGCTCATCACCTCATTTTTCCCTCAATGTGGTCGTTCTCCACCCCAGAGAGTTTGTCAAGTGTTGCCTCCAAAATGTTCCCCATCTCTCCACTACTCAGTTCCCCATTTTGCCTCCAAAATATTCAATCTGTCCCCTCCAGACTGCATCCACTTTTACCCCCAGCGTTTTACTTCCTCTACAATATTGATTCAACCTTTTCCACCCCAAAAATCTGCATTCTCTCCCTTAAACAGCACCTCAGCTTTTCCCTCAAAAATGCCCCAGAGGGAAACTCAGATTCAGCCCCCAAACTCCCATTTGCCTACACAAACAGTTCTTGTGGCCCCTCTCAATTCCCCCAGGCTTTCAGCTCAAGGAAGAACTGGAAGCCCATTCCCTCATCTCCACCCTTGTTTTGCTTTCCTGGAAAACCTTGCGATCCCACACTTTCTCCAAGAGATCTGCTGGGAGTACTGGAAGGTTTGCTCTCTCAGAGCGCCAGGGGGCTTTACAGCACTTGTTCCTCTGCATCTTTACCCTTTTATCAGCTTTCCCCTGGAACGGTGTTGTGGGAGAAGCTTGGAACTACCAGAAATGGATCAGGTTCACATTTTTTCCCCACCAGTTTTTATCTGGTTTCAGATTCCTGGAATTACCCTCAAATGTGCCCAGGAACACTGCTGTGAAAGGATCAATGAGAAGAACAGCCGGAAAGCAGAAAACCACCTCCAGCAGCAGCCACAATGATCCCATTTCTCTTCTTACCTGGTCCTGCCAGAGCTCCCAACAGCCATTCCCATTCCAAAACAAGAGCTATGGAAGACATTCCTGCTGTCCGTGAGGGTGAGGCGGCAGTTCTGGATGTTCTTCGCTGTGCAATCAGACAACAAACAGAGTGTAAATGATCCTGGTGGTCCCTTCCAAGCCAAACCAGCCCGTGATTCCATGCGTGGATCAGCACCTGTCCCAGCTCCATTCCAGAAACCTCCTCCCACTAACCCAGAACTTTCCTTTTTCTGCTCAACATCAGGGCTTTGCTGCCGAGTGCCCCGGGCAGGGGACGCCTCAGCCTTCCCTGGGACCGCAGCATTCCCTGGGCTGCCTCAGCATCCCCTGCGCTGCTGTTCCACGCCCATCCCGTGGTCCAGCGCCTGCGCGGGCTGCAGTGCCGGGCTCTCCCCACGAGGCGGCAGCACCGGGAGCGAGCAGCCCCGGCCGGTCCCGCTGTCTCGGGGCAGCTGCGCCTTTAACCCGCCCTGAGCCGGCGGGGCCGTGAACACAGCGGGCACAAACCCCACCGCTCCCCTTTATTTCACCCTCAGAGGCACAGGATCGCAGCATTTCCTGGGCTGCAAGGGACCCACAGGGAGCATCGAGTCCAGATCCTGGCCCTGCACCCCAAGAATCCCACCCTGTGCCCGAGAGCCTTGTTCAGACCCAAACTCTTCCCCCAAGATCCTGAAAACACAGCGGGGCTGGGAGAAGGATGACCACGGAGGATTTTTTTATACAGATCTCCTTGCACGATCGTTAAATAATATTATTAGACAGTCCATGAACGCATCCCTGTGCCGGGACAGCCACCCCTGTGCCGGAACACTCATCCCTGGGCCGGAATACCGATCCCCCGCGGCCCCCACCGTCCGCTCGGGGCTGTCCCCGTTCCCCGCTCACCTCCGAGCCCGGAGCACCCGCCCCGGTGCCCCCGGCCCGGCAGCGCTGCTCCCCGGGCTCCCCGCCATCGCCGCTCCTGGCGAAGAAGGGCGGAAGTCACCGGTACCGCACCGATGTGGCTATTCGACCTTCTCAAGATGGCGGCCGGAAGGACCCCCCCCCCCCCCCCCCCCCGCTCCGTCTATTCGACTGCCTGAATGCTCCCGCCTGCCCCAGGCGCCGCTGACCCCACAGTCGGTGTCCGCGTAGCGGGAAACGCCTCAGAAAATTGCGTGCAAGCGCTGGGCTGGCGTCGGCGTCGGCGTCGCGTTCAGGCAGCCGAATAGACGCAGCTTGGGGGGGGGGCCTTCCCTGCCGCCATATTGAGAAGGTCAGAAAACAGCGCACACGACCGCCATCTTGAGTGTGGCAGTGACGACACTTCCGCCCTTCGCCGCCATCTTGGGTGCTGGCAGAAGCCACTTCCGGTCGAGCCGCCATCTTTAGTGTGGTACACTTAGGGCCCCCGCCGCCCCTCACAAGGGCTTCTGTCTATTCGCCTGCCTGAATCCGGCCCGGACTCCGACGCCGGCCCCGCGCTTTCCGCGCGATTTTCCGCCGTGCTTCCCGGTGCGAGGACACGGCTGGCGGGGTCAGCCGCGCCGGAGGCGGGCGACGGCTCCGCGACCGGCGGCAGGCATCGGCAGGGACACCTCTCGCAGGGGGCCTACTGCGTCCGCCATCTTGAGTGTGGCCGAAGTGTAAACCACCCTCTGCAAGGTCCTGGCAGATAATAAAATAATAAAATAAAATAAAGACTGTCATATTCTAATAAAAACGTCACTTAACGCCGTCCCGAGAGCGCGGAACTGCGCCTTCCTTTCCGAGCCGCCTCCTTGAGAGCGACACGCGGGCGGCTCGATTCCGACCGTGCCCGCCCGGTGCCTCCCGCCCGGGTCGCGCTGCGACCGCGCCTCTGCTGCCCGGCAAGACCGGCCCCGCCGGGCCGCCCCCCGCGCTGTCATTCCCCGCGGTCGCCGCCCCGCACGGCGCCCGTTCCTTTCCATAGCTGTGGCCCCGCTCGTGCACGGCCGTGTCCCTTGGCGCTGCGAACCGCCCTTCGCCCCTCCCCTCCGCTGACACACCCGGCCCCGCTCGCTCCCGCTCCTTGCCACGCTCGGCAGCCACCGAGGCCGCCGCCCTCTCGGCTCAGCCGGCACCGGGCGGCAGCAGCGCCGGGGCGCCGTGTCGGGGGCGGCAGTGCCGCGCTCTCGCCACCAGGCGGCAGCAGCGCCGCCCAGCTCAGCCCGGGGGCAGGCACAGAGCACAGGGAAAAGCCGGCTCCGGGCGCTCTGCAGCTCCTGCAGCCCGAGCGTCTCGGCTCCTGGGGCCAGGCGCTTGCTGCTTTCCTTCCTACAGAAAAACGCCGGCTCCTTATTCTCAAAACCTGCGGATCTCTATTCCCAGCTTCTTATATTCCTGTATGCGACAGAGTAGAGAGAGAGGGCTGGCTCATTTCAAAATGAATTTACATCTACATCAGTAGCATTTGCCTATAGACGTAAAAGTGAAGAACTTAACAGGTTTTAGTATTCTGCACACAGCCCTCGCTGGGAGGAATGGTAAAAAGTTAAAAACAAATGAAATTTTAAAAGTAGAAAGTTAGAAACAAAGTTACAACGGCAGAAATTTAGAAACAAACAAAGAGGTAAAATACAAGAAACAAACAAATTTCTAAAGGGAGAAAGTTGAAAACAAACAAAGTTAGAAACAAACAAACAAAAAAATTAGAAACAAACAAAATTAGAAAGGTAGAAATTTAGAAACAAAGTCAGAAAGGCAAGTGTTGAGCCTTTGACAGGGTACCCCTCCTTCTTGGACCAGGGTGAAAGAGCAGAGGATGCTGCTGTTCTGCTAAGTTCTTTATTTCACGGTCTCACAGCTGTCTTGAAGGCAGAGTTCGAATGGGGTTACATGATAAAGCCAAGCAGCAGCAGCAGGCAAAAACAGCTTCTTCTATATGCTCCATACACTCTATTTTTTCTTACAGAAGTGTGGATTCCATTTGTTCATTGACCAGTAAGATTAACACACGATTCTAGTTTTCCTTAAACCCATCCTGGTCTAATTCTAACAGTCGTAAGCCTCACACAAGTGTCATCTGCCCTTGTTCCATAAGGAATCCCTCTACAGACAGGGAGTTGTCACCGGCCCCGTGCTCATGGGCTGCAGGGGACACCTGCACTGAGGAGGAAATGGAAATGGGAAAGAGGGAACTGCAACCTGATGGGACGCACCTCTGGCACCACATTTCCTCTTCTTCCTGCTGTCCCGGAAAACCCCAAGTAAATCCAGTCCCTCAGACCTTGCATCCCAGAACACCAGGAGAGCCGGTGTTTTACCCAGATCCCAGTGCCCTGCACGGCTGCGCTGACACGAGCACAGGCCGATCGCTCCGCCCAGCACCATCCCTCATTTTCTTCCCATTGCTCCCCAAGCGGCCCCAAACCACCCCAGCGTGTCTGTGCCGGGGCCAGGGCCTGCCCCGAGCCCGACCAGAGCCCTGCACCAGCTCCCACCCCCGGTGAGCTGGGAATGCACTGAGAGCTCGGCTCCCCGGGCTCCCCAGCACCCAAACCGGTCCTCAGACACACAGAAATGCCCAACCTGCCCCTCTGGGCACAGCCAAACACCACAATTCCATCATCCCCAAGCAACTCTGGCACTTGCCTCTTCACCTCTGCCCATTTCCAGTAGCCGGGGCTAGGACCGGGCTGTCAGTAATAGCATTCCCTAGGCAGTTCATCCCAGCACAGAGGAGAAGAGGAGCCTGTCCCTGACCCACACCATGGGCAGGACAAGGGGGGCCCTAGCTGGCTTTGCCTACTCCAACACCACAGCTCTTGGTCCCAAAGATGGGGCGAGTTCAGTGGTTTTTCCTGTCCTGAAAGAGAGCAGAAAAGGGAAGTTAATCCCACTGTGGAATCCAAGACTCCTGCATTTCCTATTTCTGCTCTGATTGCTCACCGTGGAGTTTTAGCCATGGAAAAAAAAGGAGAATGACACCATATCAAATAAAAAGTTGATTAATCCACGTAGGGGCTGTGGAGAGGATACAAAGGAGCTTTTCCATGATTTTGGGGCTTGAAGAGGGACTGAATTTCCCTCAAAGCTGGGAAGGGCCTGAGGATAATAAAGCAAAGGAGCAGCTTCATCTCTCCCTGGCAGAGAGCTCGGGGCTCCATTATGGATACAAATCAATCCCAGCAGGATTTCAAAGGGTTTCTTTAGGATGTCAGGTCCCTCTTTATCAGACCCCTGCTGGGATTCAGGGCCTGCCTGGTCACGGAGTGCTTTGATAAGGGCTGGATTTAAATCCCAGATCTGAGAACAGACATGAAAGGTCCCTGGGTTTCTAGGGGGTTGAAAAACTCAAGCTGGATTCGCTGCAGAGCTGAAAAATCAGGGTAAGAGAGAGCAAGGAGTGGCCAGCAGGCCCAGGCTCCTGATCACGCCCCTGGGATCCATGGGATCCATAGGATCCACGGCCTCTGGCACGCTGCTCCAGCACCCTGCAGGGTGACTGACAGCCGGGCAGGGGAAGGAGCCACCAGCAGCTCTGCCATGTGCACCATCATTCACCTTGCACGTGGCCTAAACAGCCACCAAGCACTGATGGACTGACTGAGCCGAAAATATCGGAGAGATCTCAGTTTGCACTCCAAATTCCCTGCAGCCTGTTCCCTTCCTGATCCATCCCTTCAAGCAGCAAGAGTGGAATTCCTTCCATCGTTGCTCTTTCCCTCCTGTTTTCCACTCAACAAGAAAAAGAGCAGCCACGTGAACAGGAGTAAAAGCCCCAAACCCACAAAAAAGCACATTCTCAGCATCACTAATCCCTGCCAAACTGCCAGGAACCTTCCAAAACTACATCCAAGCTTGGAAACAGGGATCCAGTTGTTTGTTTAAGCAGCTATTGATCCAGTCTCTTCCAGCTAATTAAACTATTCACTATTTAAACTCATTAAACTGCTCATCCTGCTCCTGGCAGCCAGAGGCAAAGAAGAAATCGTGTCTAGATTAAATGGTGATGGTGAATGTGCCCATCCCAGTCCTTGGAGAGGTTGGAATTGCATCCCTGTTCCTCTGCTCTCTTTTCCTTCCTTTTTCCTGCAGTGATTCCCACCCGGATTCCTCAGCTCCAGCTCTCTGAGCAGCCTCAGGGGGAGCATTTCATCCCCTTAGAGCCAACTCCATTTGTTGCATCCTTCATGCCTCAACCACCCCTAAAAGCAGGCAAGTGCTGATGGGCAGTGCAGCTGCTTCCACTTGGGAATGTTTCCAGTGGAACAGGGAGGGAATTCTGAGAAGCTTCCACCCACTGCACGTTATTGCTGGATAAAAGGTCAGGCAGCAAAGGATCAACAAAGGGAGATTTCAGCAAGACAAAGTCCAGACAGAGAGGCTGCAAGTGTGGCTGGGGCTGCTAAACTGGGAAAACTGCAAGGTCAGGCTGTGGGAACATGGATTATACTGAGGTCAGGAACTGGTGTTGGGAAGAGAAGGAGAAGGAGAAGGAGAAGGAGAAGGAGAAGGAGAAGGAGAAGGAGAAGGAGAAGGAGAAGGAGAAGGAGAAGGAGGAGAAGGAGGAGAAGGAGGAGAAGGGCCCGAAGTAACTGCACAGTGAATTTCCTTACCATGAGCCAGGCTCATTCCCTGAGCTGACCAATATCTCCGAGCTCCCCTTCATGGCACAGCCCTGCCAGTAAAGAACAGAAGTTCCTGCTGCTCCCACTGGAATTCTGTAGCGTGCCTGGCATTCCATACGTTCTGCTGCCTGAGAGTTCCTGCAGCCGTCCTCGGGAAGAGCAGTTCACTGCCACAGGAGGAACAAGAGGAAAGCAGCTGCCACTCTCGGGTTCTGTGCCCTGTAAAAAGTAAAAGCAGATAAAGATCAAAGCTCCATAAAGCTGGAACCATCTCCAACCTCGGGACAGCACTTCTGTGGGAAAAGCGTAGATGGGCCATTAGGAAGGAGATCATCATGCAAATGGGCAAGGGGGGGAATTAAATTCTGCTGCTTTCTGATTGAGGCCTGCTTCAATTTGCAGCCTTTATAATATCAGCTTAATGGGACTTTTTGTGCTTTAAAGAGGTTTTTATTAGCTGGGGGTTGTCCCTGCCTGGACTGAGGCACAGCACAATGAGTCTCCTGCCTCCTGAAGCCGTGTCGTTATCCCAGCATCTGAAATTAAAAACCAGCACTCTGGGAAACCTCTCTACTCTGAGGAGAAGTGTGAGGAGCGTTTGGGTCTGTGGAAAGCCTGGAACAGCTCTGAGAGACACCAAACATCCTGTGGATCCCAATAAACAGCAAAACATTCCAGCAGCTCCTTCCAACACCGCCCTTGTAGGGAACTCTGTCACCCCAGTGGGTATTTGTGGGAGTAAGGAAGAAATCCCACTAATGACCTCAGTGTGATCACCTCTGGTTCGTCTGGGGATAAATCTCCTTTATCCTTCTGGGAGAATAAAGGAATCCAATGCTGCCTTAATCCCCAGCTCCTCAGAGTCTGCATTTCCAGAATCCATCTCCTGGCCCAGCATGGGAAGGGTTGTCCAGCGCTGGAACAGCTGCCCAGGGCAGTGGTGGAGTCACCAACCCTGGAAGTGCTCATAAAATACATGGATATGGCACTTGAGTGTTCATAAAATA
This sequence comes from Coloeus monedula, assembly GCF_965178545.1. Taxonomy (NCBI): domain Eukaryota; kingdom Metazoa; phylum Chordata; class Aves; order Passeriformes; family Corvidae; genus Coloeus; species Coloeus monedula. The sequence continues at coordinate 214,182 of NW_028120711.1, read as the reverse complement.
CCTGGGTAAATACATGGGTAAATATAGGAATAAATACATGGGTAAATACATGGATAAACATATGGATAAATATAGGGATAAATATGTAGGGATAAATATGTATGGATAAATACATGGCACTTGAGGTCATGGGTTGGTGTGACCATGGTGGTGGTTGATGTTTGGACTTGATGATGCTAAAGGCCTTTGCCAGCCTCAACAACCCCAGCATTCCATGATTTTCTGCCTTTTTCTCCTGCTCTGGGGCTGAGAAACTCCTTGAGCGGAGCAGCAGTGGGAGCAGGGAGCCACAGGCTGCACATCAGAGCTCTGCAGGCACTTTTAATCCACCTCTCTTCATGTTCATGGAAGATGGCACAGGAAATCTCTCAGCCCGAAAGCATCTCCCCAGCTCTGCACACCCGGGACAAAGCCGAGGTGAATGATCCCCTCCAAGCTCCTTCCAGAGCCATTCCAGCGGCAACCAGAGGCAGCAGTTCCTAGAGAAACGGCTCCTATCCAATTCAGGAGCCTTCCCTTGGGGAGGAGACATCCATTTCCCCTTCTACCTGTCATTCTTCTTCATTCATGGACTCGATAAGGCAGGAAATCTGGCAGGCTTGAAGTAAAAAACGAGCTGTTCACAGCAAAGAGAGCCTCAGCGGGTAAAAAAAAAACAAACCCCAAACTGTTGGAATCAAGATGAAGTTAATAGGAGCAAAAATAAATAGAAACAGACCCTAAATGTAAATGAACATTACATCACCACTGGCATTTCAGCTCCTTTTCAAATACAGAAATAGCAGCAGATTTAACTTGCAGAAAGTTGCTGTGTTCACACAGCCAGAGCTGCTTCAGGGGCACAGCCCTGAACCTTCTGCTCCCCAAAACAACTCAAGACTCGAGAAAGGAGAAACAGGGATCAGGCAGAGGGGGAAAATCCCAACTTCCCGGTCAAAAGAGGTTAAGAGAAATACAATTCCATCCCTTAACTCTGTGGAGATGGGATCTGTTGGCGTTTGCCAGCTCCAGAGGAGTTCACTCCACCTCGGGCAGATCGGAGGTGAAAGCAAATAATGCAACTGCAGCCCCGGAGAAGGCTGGGCTCTTAATTGACAGAGATTCCAGAGAGAGGGAAATAACCTCCAGTACCATTTGGGCAGCAGGTTTCTCTCCCAGCTGCCACCTCAAATCCTCGAGATCCCCGTTGGCCACCCAAAATTCCAGGCACCATTTCCAGCCTGGAAACAAACTCAGAATGCTCTCAGAGTGAGACCTTAAAGCTGGAGCACCTCAGCCCCCACACCTGCTCAATCCCTGCTCTCCCAGGGGCTCAGCCTGGAGAAAAGGAGGCTCCAGAGAGACCTTTTCTCTCTCTGGAATTCCCTGACAGGAGGGGGCAGCTGGGGGGGGGGGGGGGGGGGGCGGGCTCTGCTCCCAGGGAACAGGGACAGAAGTTCTGAGTCATTTCAGGGAGTGAAGAGTTACAGGGCAGGAAACAAAGGCAGCTGAAGAAGATCTGAGACGATTTTCCCTTATTCTTACACACCTCAGACATTCAATTTTGTCCAAGTTTGTGTCTCGAATTTAAACCCAACTCCTTCCCTGTGGGAAGGAGGAGATGATCCCGGCCTGCCATGTGCCAGAGCGAGAGTGACAGAGGGAAGGATGTTACTTGGGGAAGGGTGGCACACTGACATTTCATCGTGGCTGATATGGCAGAGAGACTTCATTTTTTTTAACAGCAAAAGCTTCAATATTTCACAAAATCTGTGTTCCCTGTGATTATTTGTAAAGCATTGTGGATGGGCTTGGCACTTCCCTGACAGAAACACTGGCAGGGCTCTGCCTGGAGGGATCTATAATTGAAGATGGGAAGAGTGGATGGGAGGACAGGGATGCAGCAGAGGGAGATCAGAAAGAGAATTACGAATTCTTTCATTCTTTTCTGGATTTTTTGGGTTCTTTTAATGTGATCCATTTTAAATCCAGGCTTAAGATCTGATTCAACTTCAGATTTTTTTTGCTGCCCAAACTTTCTTCTGTCCCTGGCTGGAGCAGAAAACCAAAATTTCAAAATTCCTCATGAAATAAATAGGAGGGTGGTGTGGGAACAGCCTCACTTTCCCAGGTGGAAACACTTCCCTCCGGGTTTATCATTCTGGGAACAATTCTGGCCCAAAGAAGGGGAAGCACAGAGTGGCACTGCCAGGGTGTGACACGGCCAGGGCACAAGGAGGCCCTGGGTTCTCCTCCAGGTTTGTTTGTGGAAGGTTTGGGGTGGTTTGGGGTGGCTGAAGGGTTTCTGACAGCATTAATTGGGAGTCAATCCCCCTACGGATCCCCATTCCCAGTTCTCCCAGGAAGCTCCTGCAATGGTCTCTAAGGGGTTAATGGAATATCTGCTTTTCCCTGCACGGATGACGGGGCCCAAAGCACTTCCCTGGCCCTGCAGGAGCCCCAGCACTGAAAATCCCCGAGCAACACCTCGGAGCTGCCGCAGGCACCCAGACAGAAGGGGAAGGTGCCCATTCCCTCAGCTCCCGGCTGCCAGATGGGGGAATATTTTGGGCTTTTGGGAAAAGCGTTGGGTTTCCACCTTTTCCCTGCGTGTGAGGAAGCGCCTGGCACCAGGGAATGCTCTGCTGAGCTGGGAGGCCCCGGCATTCCTGGAGAGAAATCTTTAGGATTAGGTGGGGGATTACACCACCTGCTCCCTTTCCCTGTGGCTGGGGGCACCAGGCTGAGGGCACAGCGGGCGGGATGTGCCGGAGACCCAAATCCCACTGGAACCACGGCGTTTTCCATCCCCTTGGGTCCAATTCCGGGCAGGAGCAGCACCTGGAGGACAAAGCTGCGCGGCAGCCGAATGCCGGGTGACAAAACCCCTGAAAAACAGGCTTGAGGAAGTGGCTGGGTGGAAGGGTGAGCTGAGGGAGGTGGTAATTAGAGCACTGGGGGAAGGTGGTAATTAGAGCACTGGGGGAAGGTGGTAATTAGCTCTGCTGCTCACCGTGGCTCAGCCTTCAGCTGTCACTCACCCACGCCTGGAGCCTGTGGAACACGTTTCTGTCCCATCTGCGAGGGAAACGCTTCCCCTTCCCTCTTCCTGCAAAAGCAGAGGAATCCTTGTCCCTGGATGACCAAGGCCGGGCCAGGGGTGGAGACGCCATCCCTGCAAGGCTTCAAAAACCGTGGATGTGGCGCTGGAGGACAGGGGTGGCTGGGGAGCGTGCTGGTGGGGCTGGGTTGAGGGTTGGACTTGGCGATCCCAAAGGTCTTTTCCAGATATTCTCCTGCAAATAGAATGTTTATATAATAAAGCACACAATTTGGAGCTCGTTAAACAGTTATATTTCAGTCAAAACTCTGCACATAATCTCTTCATGAGGGGTTTTGAATTCCACCTCCCCTCTGCAGCAGCGATCCCGTGATTCCAACACGGATCTCCAGTCCCCTTTGGCATTTTCTGATTTCCAGGCAACATCTCATGGCCTCAAAAGCCTTGGTAGACTTAATCAAAACTGGGCTGAGTCTAAAGTGGACTCGAGCACAACGTTCAGGTGCAATGGATGCTGCTGGAATGGGGGCTCTAATGCCAGGTGTCACATCCTCCCAAACTTCCAGCTCCCGGAACTAGAAAGGAGCTTTAATGGATGGAAAAGAAATCCCCAAACCACAACCCCGTGGGAATCAGGGATGCAGGACTCGGCTGTGCTGCCATCACTCCCTCAGGAATAGCCAGGTTTAGCTCATTCTGTCTGCCCAGAGAGGAGGATTTGCCCCTGGATGCCCTGGAATGTTCCAGGCCAGGCTGGACACTGGGGCTGGGAGCAGCCCGGGACAGTGGGAGGTGTCCCTGCCCGTGGCAGCGCTGGCACTGGATGAGCTTGAAGGTCCTTCCAAGCCCAAATGGTTCTGTGAGTCTTAGAGCCCTGAAATTCTCATGACAGAGGTGGAACTGCAAGAGCTTAAGGTCCCTTCCCAAAGAAACCCCATTGCAGGACTCTGCAGCTTCTGGAGCCCTGGGTCCATGGAAATGCAGTTTCAGAGGAGCTCCGAGGAAATGGGTGTTTTGGGGAGAGCAGAGTGGCTGGAACAGAGGAACAGGAACGGTCTCCTCGAGCAAGCCCTTGTGTCTCAGGGAGCGGGATCGGCTCGCTCCTAACGCACCTGGTGACTCCCAGAGCGGGGGATGGAAATGCAGCCCAGGTCCGAAAGAAACCTCTGCGCATCATGCGCGGGCGCGCTGCCCCACTGCGCGCGGCCCCCGCGCGGGCGCGGTTGCTACTGCGCATGCGCGGGCGCGCGGGCTACCGCGCATGCGCGGGCGCGCGGGCTACCGCGCATGCGCGGGCGCGGTTGCTACTGCGCATGCGCGGGCGCGGTTGCTACTGCGCATGCGCGGGCGCGGTTGCTACTGCGCATGCGCGGGCGCGGTTGCTACTGCGCATGCGCGGGCGCGGTTGCTACTGCGCATGCGCGGGCGCGGTTGCTACTGCGCATGCGCGGGCGCGGTTGCTACTGCGCATGCGCGGGCGCGGTTGCTACTGCGCATGCGCGGGCGCGGTTGCTACTGCGCATGCGCGGGCGCGGTTGCTACTGCGCATGCGCGGGCGCGGTTGCTACTGCGCATGCGCGGGCGCGGTTGCTACTGCGCATGCGCGGGCGCGGTTGCTACTGCGCATGCGCGGGCGCGCGGGCTACTGCGCATGCGCGGGCGCGCGGGCTACTGCGCATGCGCGGGCGCGCGGGCTACTGCGCATGCGCGGGCGCGCGGGCTACTGCGCATGCGCGGGCGCGCGGGCTACTGCGCATGCGCGGGCGCGCGGGCTACTGCGCATGCGCGGGCGCGCGGGCTACTGCGCATGCGCGGGCGCGGTTGCTACTGCGCATGCGCGGGCGCGGTTGCTACTGCGCATGCGCGGGCGCGCGGGCTACTGCGCATGCGCGGGCGCGCGGGCTACTGCGCATGCGCGGGCGCGCGGGCTACTGCGCATGCGCGGGCGCGCGGGCTACTGCGCATGCGCGGGCGCGCGGGCTACTGCGCATGCGCGGGCGCGCGGGCTACTGCGCATGCGCGGGCGCGCGGGCTACTGCGCATGCGCGGGCGCGCGGGCTACTGCGCATGCGCGGGCGCGCGGGCTACTGCGCATGCGCGGGCGCGCGGGCTACTGCGCATGCGCGGGCGCGCGGGCTACTGCGCATGCGCGGGCGCGCGGGCTACTGCGCATGCGCGGGCGCGCGGGCTACTGCGCATGCGCGGGCGCGCGGGCTACTGCGCATGCGCGGGCGCGCGGGCTACTGCGCATGCGCGGGCGCGCGGGCTACTGCGCATGCGCGGGCGCGCGGGCTACTGCGCATGCGCGGGCGCGCGGGCTACTGCGCATGCGCGGGCGCGCGGGCTACTGCGCATGCGCGGGCGCGCGGGCTACTGCGCATGCGCGGGCGCGCGGGCTACTGCGCATGCGCGGGCGCGCGGGCTACTGCGCATGCGCGGGCGCGCGGGCTACTGCGCATGCGCGGGCGCGCGGGCTACTGCGCATGCGCGGGCGCGCGGGCTACTGCGCATGCGCGGGCGCGCGGGCTACTGCGCATGCGCGGGCGCGCGGGCTACTGCGCATGCGCGGGCGCGCGGGCTACTGCGCATGCGCGGGCGCGCGGGCTACTGCGCATGCGCGGGCGCGCGGGCTACTGCGCATGCGCGGGCGCGCGGGCTACTGCGCATGCGCGGGCGCGCGGGCTACTGCGCATGCGCGGGCGCGCGGGCTACTGCGCATGCGCGGGCGCGCGGGCTACTGCGCATGCGCGGGCGCGCGGGCTACTGCGCATGCGCGGGCGCGCGGGCTACTGCGCATGCGCGGGCGCGCGGGCTACTGCGCATGCGCGGGCGCGCGGGCTACTGCGCATGCGCGGGCGCGCTGCCCTTCTTATATTAAAACTAAAATTTTCACTCTGTCCCCTGTAGTTTTCCTCGTATGTACCTTCAAAACGTTCATTCTGTCCCTCACAGATTAGCTCAGGTCTTTTCCCTCAAATTGTCTCTGTCTGTCCCCTACCGATAAGAACCTCAATTTTCATCCCAAAATGTCACCTACTAATTGCCCCGATTTTACCTCAAAACGTTCATTTTCTCCCATACAAATTAACTCACATTTTACCCCCAAAACGTTCGTTTTATCCCCTACAGAACGTGCCCACCATCCGAGCAACAGGACCGCGAATGCCTGGCCCCAGCAGCGCCACCGCTCCGCGATTTGCGCTCTGGCCACTGAAGCCCCACACGGCCGGGACAAGCATGAGGCGGCGGCACCCACGGAAATCGTGAGGTCGTGGCCTGCGGTACGGGATGTTACCCCCTGAGCGGCAGCACCGAGCGTAAAAAGCCGCTGCGCCCGCACGGCCTTCCCGCGGCGCTGCGCGTGGGTAGCTGCGGCCGCTCCCTGCACACGCGCAGCTTTCTTCAGCCGGCATCGTTGGGCCAATGCGCGCCTGCAGCTGCTCCCCGGGGTGGCTGCAGTGCCTCCTGTGCACCAGCAGGTGGAAGCAGCGAGCAGCACCACGCGGCTCTCCCGCTTCCCTGCGCGCACGTCGCTTTCTGTCGTTGCACCCGTGCGGTTTTCCGCGTTACTGCACGGGCACGGCTTCTCAATTTACTGCGCGTGTGCCGCTCTCCAAGTCGTTGCTCATTCCTTTGCTTTTTTGAGTTCTGCCGCTTATGTGCAGGTATTTTTGCTGGGGTTTTTTTAGGTTTGAGGAGTTTTATTACTGCTTTTTAACTGCACGTGCACGGCGCTGCTGAGTTCACATGCACGGGTGCGGTGTTCTTACTTGCGGTGTTAGCGAGAAGGAGAAGAGCCCAGCCCGTGCTTGGGTTCGGGAGGAGTGCAGCAATGCGCAAGACGAACGTTTGAAACAACGCAGGTCAGCGCGGTGCAAACGACCCGGCAGGTGAGGGTAGCGCACAGAGAAAGGCTACTACGCGCACAGTAGCAGAAGTCAGAATTGTGACACGGAAAAACATGCTTTCCTTCTCGCCCCCGATACAGGAGTCCAGGATGGACGCTTGGAGCACGTCCATCAGAGCACCAAGGACCTCTGCAGGAGCCACAGCCCTAAAGACTCACGATGGCACTGAACACCTCTGTGCTCTGTTAACCAAAGACTGGGGCAGATCATGCCTGAAGAAAGAGTGGTCTCTGTTTTTTTCCAAGCTGCTACAGAAACAAACAAAGGTAGAAAGGTAAAAATGAACAAAGGAGGGAAGGTGAGAAAGGTCGTTTGAAAGTCAAAGTCAGAGAGAGAGAGAGAAAGAAAGTCAAAGTCAGAGAGAGAAAGTCAAAGTCGGAGAGAGAAAGTCAGAGAAAAGAAAGAAAGTCAGAGAGAAAGAAAGTCAGAGTCACAAAGAAAGAGAAAGAAAAATAGAGAGAAAAAGGAATAGAGAAACAGAATAGGGTTTGAGAGAAAAAGAAATCGAGTTTAAAAGAGAATTAGTGTTGAAGAGAAAAAGAGAAACTGAGAAATAGAGTGACAGAGACATCCAGAAACAGTTAAACAGTGAGAAAAAGATAAAGAGTTAGAAAAAGTCAAGGGAGGAATAGACTGAAAAGTAAAGCAAAGCAGAGCAGCAAAGCAAGAAATACGGCGAAAAAATTACTAAACCACACCAAAGGAAGAGAGCAACCAAAAGGGGGGAGGGGGGGTATCTTTATTAGGGTTTATTCAACTTGATTGAACGAGGGTTTTTTATTTACACTTCAGCAAAGCAAGTGGAAATAACAACATACACAAGCACAAATACAATCCATACGCACACTGGTCAAAGTCCAATTGACATACAGAGCAATATGTGCAAGTGCAGCAGCAAACACCAACACAGAGCAACACAAGCCAACCCCCTATCAGTACAATGGAACAATTGTTCTATTTCTGGAAAATTCATTACATTTTATTGTTTCAGGAAACCCAAAACAACAGCAGCACAGGGAGAAGAAAACACTCATCCACCACACACCTCCTTCAGCTGACACACAAACCCACCCTCGCTCTCGTCTCGAGAGCACCCCATGGGAACGCGGTTCCCGGGAGCCCCAAAATCATCCCGCCTGACAAATCCCCGGCACGGTCGGCACCCAAACCCTGGCGATGAACGGCACCTCACAGACCGGCCGGGTCCCAGATAAACAAACCCAGCCGGGAGGGAAAACATCCCCAGACAGCGCAGCTGGGTTGTTTTTACTCTGAGTTTAAAAAGCAGCTGAAAAGCCTGAAAGGCAAAACTCACACACACAAGGTTAGGACCATTCCACACCCGCACTCTTCTCGCAGGCAGACAGACACAGGCACACACACACACAGTCACACACCCTTCAGCTTACACCCTGACTGCAGCCCTTACTCCAAACATCCCAGCCATGGAGATGCTCCGACACAGCTTCTGGATGCCGCTCCTCGACGTCGAACGGCGCGCGCCGGGAAAATCGGCAGCGTCGGTGACCGCGGAGATCCGGAGCCGCCTCGGGGACCTGCGAGACAACGGGAGGCGGTCAACGAGACGCCGAGGGCTGGGAGTTATTCCCACACCGGGCCCATAAGTCTTCTGCCCAAAAACCCATGAAAAAGAGATGAACCACTAAGTTTTATAACTCTTCTACTTAACCGTGACCCTACGTGCCGGGGCAGGGCAGCTCAAACCCAGAAAGCACACAGGGAAGTGTTTTACCATGTACAGCCCCGTGAAACAGAGTGGGCCGAGAGGCAAGAACTAAAACGCAGGGGAAAGCAGGGATTAGATACAATAAAATGTCGGTAGGGCCTTTTTTAAGCTGAACCTAAGTCGATCACTACATCAGGTTGAACTCTATGTTCACTTCCAAAGACATATGTCTTTTCAAATCCAGACAGCTGGTTTAGAACTTCTGTGTTGCTGTTTAGACATCAAGCTTTGGGGCTGAGGTTTTTTTATTCCCAGGTGCTTGCTGGCAGTAAAAATACACTTCACATCTGCAGTGTGTGCACGTGGCTTGGGCTGTGGATTCTGGGGCAAAAAAAATTCAGGAATCAGGGAAAGAAAGAGACGGAAAAGAGAAAGAGAAAGGGAGTGTGAAGGGAAAGGGAAAGGGAAAGAAAGGTGGAAGAGAGAAAGGGAAAGGAAAGGGAAGGGAAGGGAAAAATTAGACATAAAAATAATATTAAACCCAAAAATAAAAATAAATATGATGCCGCTCCCCATCCCGTTCCCCAGTTCCCCATCCCATCCCCCGCTCTCCATCCCGTTCCCCCACTCCCCCATCCCGTTCCCCCGCTCCCCCATCCCGTTCCCCGTCCCGTTCCCCCCCGTTCCCCATCCCGTTCCCCGTCCCGTTCCCCATCCCGCTCTCCCGCTCCTCGCTCACCGCCCGGGCCCGTCCGTGCCCGCCCGCCCCAACCGCTCCCGCCGATTCCAACTGGCCACGCGCAGCCCCGAGCCGCCTCCCCATTGGCCAGCCCTCGGCCCGCCCCGCCTTCCCATTGGCCGCTGGGCCCGTCAATCACGCGGGAAACCCCGCCGCCCGCAGGCGCTGTCCCACGGCGGCCGCTGGAATGCGGCCCGGGCACATCCCCAAGGGAAAAGGAGGCACAAAATGAGGAATTGGGAAGTAAAAGGGGAAGGCTGCGCAGCGCCCGCGGCGCCCCGACAACGAGGAGCAGCCCCCACTCCTCTCCCCATCTTCGTTTTGCACCCCCGAGCCCTGCACGTTATCAGGGAGCAGCCCCAACCCTCTCCCATCATTAACTCGGAGATATTCCATGGTTTTTCCAAACTGCTGAATTTATTGTGCTGAAGAGCCGCTTCGTTCAGCACACACCGGTCCATAGAGCTGCATAGAAAAGTGCTGAGATACAATTCCAGGCTTCCCCAGCCCATCTCCAGGTGTCACCCCCAGCCCTCCCAGGGGCTCCCAGTTCCCAGGGCAGAGCAGAACCAGCACCCAGCCAGCAGCTCCTCGGTCCTGCGAGGTGTGTGGCACTTCCAGAAGTACACGATGCCTTGGAGCAAGCTGGCCAAACAATTCCACACCTAAACCCTTCAATCCCTGCACGTCAAGGCAGACTCACAAATGCCCAAGAATTCGCACCTGCCATGGAAAAGTTAAAAGATCAACGTCTGCCTGAACTGCATTTGCAGAGTCCAATTGCACCCATTTTGCTCTGCCTCACGCTCGCAAATTGCCCGGAACGTGCTGTGTACAACAGCCTGGAAACCATGAAAAACTCCTGACACTGGTATCCTGACGCCTCTTGCAGACACCCAGCTCAGGGAAAGCTTTGCAGCAAAGCACATCCCAAAGGAGCTGTTTTCCCCGAGGAAGCCCAGCAGCGGCAGCGCTGCCCCAGAGCACAAAGCAGCAGCTCTGCTGGGGAAGAGCATCCTTCAGTTCCTCTGCTGCTCACTTGACCAGAGAGCTGTTCCTAGGCCACATTCACTGCCCCACCCTGGATGAAATACCTGCACCCCCCCCTTCCAAGTGCTCACTGCTCCCTGCTGTTCACGTGACCTTTTCTACATCAAACTACCAGGAACAGTACCCAGACAAATGGAGACCTTTCAAAAAAAAAAAAAAAAAAAACCTGGGTTTGCATAAATAAGCACTGAACCTAAAAACTTTTATGTTTCCAGTATTCCAACCATGTCCAGATGGTGAGCAGGTGCTAAAAATAACAACAGAAAAGCACAAAAAGACACAAATCTTCCTTCTCGACCTTCAATATCCTCAATTCAGGAAAATCACCAAACTCAACAGCTCTATATAGAAGGGGAAAAAACCCCACGTGTACTTTGAGCTGGTGAGAAGAACAGGAACCTGCAGCAATTAAGGCTGCACAGTCCACAGCAGCGAGAGCTCAGCACACGTCCAGACAGGCAATTCCAGCACCTAAATTAAAAAAAGAAGAAAAAGTTGATTACTTTTTTTAAAAGTTACTCTAAGTTAGTAAAACCAAACCAGCCTTTGCTCTTGATTTTGGCTCACTGATGCACACACACACACACAAGAAGCCAATGGTCACACAGGGCCCCCTTGCAGAATTCCTGATCCAAACCCTCGCCTTTCCTGCCCAGCACTGAGGGAAATCTGACAGAGGATTCATAAAGAGCCCTCGCTGAGAGCAGTCATCGCCCCAGGCCTTCAGGCTTGGCAAGATCCTGAAGTGAACGGACCCAAATTCAATTCCTAAATCTGAATCTCTGACAAGTCCTGTTAGAAAAACAGCGGACAGTCCATCAGAACACAGAATTAAAAGGCTGCACAAGGAATAACAGAAGCTTTTCCAGGAATAGCACAAGTTCCTTCTCTCCCTCACCGGTCCGGGACCGTGAGACCGAACCTTGGGCCCCAGGAGACAGGAGAGCTGTTATCAACACCCGAACCTCCCAAGCGTTGTTATTGCTCAGAGAGCTGCGCCGGCACTGAGCTACTCCCATGTGCCTGCAGGGCTCTGGGGAGGGGCAAGACGACCTCCCACTCCTGCCTGGAGAAATTTCAACGCCCTAAAAAGTCATTTCCCTTCTCTCTCTCTGAGCCACGGCCAAAGCAGCTGTGTAGAACAACCCGGGGGATTTATGGGAGGGCTGATTCTCTCAGGAAAGACCCCAGACCCTGAGGAAACAAAACCACCCCAAATTTCCAGCTGAAAACACGCTGCCTCCTGAACGGGAGCGCACAAAACTCTCTAGAGCCAGACAGGAGGTGACAGACCGGAAAAAGCCAAAAGATGTGCTCTGCTTGCATGCACTCTCTGACTGGTAATTCCACAGGAAATTCCCCACGGATCGTCAGCAGTCGCCTACAACTTGTCCTCTGCAATCATGACTGCCTTGGCTTTCTGTGGAAGCGTTTCAAACATCCAGGGAGGGTTCAGGGCCTCGGCTGGCTCGTTTATGGCTCTTCCTGACAGGCCCAGGCCAAACCCAAGCACCCCCCTCACTGCTCCAGCCCCAGGTTCAGGGAAATATTGATACGGCTTAGAAATACTCTCCTTCCCTGAAACTCAGTCCCTCCCTGCGCATCCCCGGAGAGGATTTACTCCGTCCTTTGTTCCCGACAGCACCTCTCCAGCGCAAATCCCACTTCACACAGACACTGACTAAGCAGACCTAAGGCAATGGTTCCAGCAGCAGCTGCAATCCCGAGCTCCCTGTCTCCTGCACAGCTCATCCAAGCACTCCCAGCAATCTCACCTCGGCCCAGACACCCTCTGTCCTCAGAGGGAAACACAACCCGATGGCACGCAGCTCTGGCACCACATTCCCTCTTCCCTTCTCCCTTTTTCCAGCACACCAGGCTGCTGGCAATGGCATTCCCATGGCAGTTCATCCCAGCACAGAGAAGAGGAGCCTGTGACTTACCCACACCATGGGCAGGACAAGGGGGGCCCTAGCTGACAGGGACGGGTTCTTCTAGCACAGAGGTTTCTGAGCCCAGAAAGGAGCCTTGCTTTGGCTTCCCTGACTTATTCAGCAGCCCTCTGGAAACACGTGGCAGGGAGGGAAGCTGCTTTTCCTGACACCATTCAGCTGCCAAAACCAGTAACCCCTCCACAGTGCTCCTGCAGCCTTGCCTGGCCCTGGGGCCATAGTGCAGGAGCCTTGTGGGCATGAACCTGCCCCTGATTCATCCCCTGAGCAAAACCCGCTAGTGAAAGGTGGTGAGAGCAACCAGGGCAGGGGTGGTAAGCAAATCTGGGACCCCTTAGGAGAGGCCTGTGCCACCAGAAATGTAGAATGGTGTCTTTCAGTTGAAGGGGACATACAGTGTTCATCTAACCCAGTTGCCTCACCAAACACGCTATCTGACATACAAAATAATAAGCAGAAACCTTATTTCTGATATTTCCTCACTTCTAAGTCTCAGAACTTGCAACTAAACCTACTCCATCTGAAAATCTGCGAATGTCATTTATTAGATTATTTGTAATCGTCCTCGCTGCTGAAGGGTTAACATGGTGTCCTTACATCCTGATGCTTATCAATAATTAAGGACACAGCAGAATTCTTCACTAAAATCTACTGTAGTCTTTTCCAGAACTGATTTCTAATCCTTTCCAAGACAGCTGCACAATTTATTATTAAAAAAAAAAGTGCTGAACCATATTTCACAACTTGCCAGCTGCCTGCCAGGGCAGAGGGGTGCATGGCTCTGGCAGGGAGGGCACAGCCTCAGCACCAGCCTGCTTGGAGAACCTAGCTCTGCTCAGTGCCTCAAGCAGCAGTGCCTCAGGAAGGACCCTTTCCCAGCCCATCCAAAAGGACATAGGCACTTACTGGTCTGGCCACAGGGAGGGGTGAGTGCTGCAACGGGGAGGCTCCTGCACAAGTTTGGAGTGGGCAAAGAAGGCACAACTGAGAAGGAATGGCCACCTCAGCCCCTCTCCTTCATTACAGCTCTGCACCTTCCCCTACCTGTAGGTCATAGGGAGAGGTGACAATGGGCACTGAGGGAATTAGTTGGCTGAGCAAGCTGGTGGGCAGAAGGTCCAAGAAGCTGACTTGCAAAAAAACCCCAAAACCTAGAACAGTTCATCGTGATTAACCACATATCAGAAATGCCTTCCTCTCTAATGGTAAAGCCACTGACACACTTCTTCTTCTCTTGCTTTGTCATTTATCTCGTAAATCAACCCATCTGCTTTCAAACCAAACGTGCCAAGTAAATATGAAGATTATTAGGAAGCCTTTTTATTTCCCTAGAGCAAATTAAACAGCTGGAGGTTACATTTTTTTTAACATTGCCAAGCTGTTACCAGGCGTAACAAAAGGCAGTTGGCTGCACACACAGCCCCGCAATGTTTCACTGGGCTGATGCAGCAAAATCAAGGAACTTGTGCCTTGCACCCAGCTGCAAATGCCAGAGACGCACCGCTGATTTTATGGCAACTGTCACACCAGGAGAGCTGATCCTCCCAGACAGTGGAAGTACACAATTAGGTCACATTAAACATCGAGAAAATGCCACAGCAGTTCCACATGCCCACTACAAGGGAGTGACACTGGAAAACAGTTCCTAGCTGGCAAGAGCCATCCCAGCATCAGTGCATAATAAACTGCTAAAAGTTTACAGATGAAGTCTGAGGGTGCAGAAGCGTGAGCAATCACCCAAACAGAGGGATTCGTAACATTTTCCCACAAGGCAGAGAAGTAAGACAGGTAAGCACCAAAGCCTGGTTTATTCCCCCTGGGAAGCCACCGCTACCTCCTGTTCACAGAAACAGAGGGGCTGGGTACAGCATTCCTTCAGGAGGGTTTCCTTTAGGGCCAGAATAACAAGATGAAGCAGTGGTGCTCACAGCAGAAGCTTCAGACTTGTGTAGGCTTTTTTTCCATGTACAACACCAAGCTCCTAGCCTTACCACAGGAGCAAAAGTGTTTGCAGTGTCCTGACCATTGCACCCACACACTACAGAGTACGTCCTTGGCCAGAGGTGGACTAGCGAGAAAAGCACAGCCCAGTCTGCTTCCAGAAAGCCTTTTGCATCCTGTCAGCACCACCTACGTTCAGCTTAGTCCAGTCTTGCACACCTGAAATCAAAGGTAGTTATGAAAGGCAGCTGTTGTCACAGATAACAGACATTCTGTTGCACAATTATTTGGTGCTCGCCACAAATTGCACCGAAACAACTTCTATGCCATTGCCACAACAGTGGTAATTCTTTAAAACATGAATAAAAGGGCTCTGTACAGGAGGGCAATGCTGCATGGGGAGAGAACACACCACACCATGTAAACTTCAACACTGTGAGAAGTGTCAGTCTATGTCTTTTTACTCCCATATACTCCCATGTATCTTGAAACTACTTGTGGAGTCTACTGATTACAAAAGCATGCTTAATTTTGCCTGTGATCAAAGACACGGCCATGATGCAGCAGCAAGCAGTGCACCTCAGGGAAACGTCACACAGTTTTTGGGATGGTAAGTGGGCAGCACAGCTTTCTCAGCACATGAATTAACACCTCAATTCTTTAAAAGTTTCCATTTTACCAGTTTCTTCACCAGCACTAGTTGTCGTGATCAGCAGTCCTGTTGCAATATCTCCTCTGCATGCATCCTCACAGAGCATCCCCATGGTTCGCTCCCCAACACAAGAGCAAGGCTATTCTTTACACTTTTAGGTCAGCCCTTTAGCACAGGCCAAGAGCAGCAGCTCATCCCAAAAGCAGCTGTCAGAAAGGCACAGGCAGATACGCATGCAGGAAGTAACCTCCTGAGGTACTGCTGCTGCACTGCCCGTGACCAGGTCTGAGAGCAAAGCCACGCACCAGCACATGCTAAGAACCAAGCTGAGGGCTTAGAGGAAACAACCAACCTCCAGGATATTTTGAATTGTGAAACTTAATTTAAGCTACAGCCCAGAACAAAGAAGTTATGACACCCTCATAAACCAGATTTAGTCTGCTCTGTCATGGCACAAGATTACAATGTCACACTTTCACAGAATGGTTAAAGATTGGAAAGGGACCACTGGAGGTCACCTAGTTCCCAGACATGCAAGGGTCCCCCAAAGCAGCTTATTGAGGATTGTGTCCAGATACCTTCTGAATACCTCCAAAGAGGGAGACTCCACAACTTCTCTAGGCAATCTGTTCCAGTGCTTGGGCATCCACACAGTGAAGCTCTTGCTCATGTACATCAGTTTCTGCCCGCTGCCTTTTGTACTATCGTTGGGCAAAACCCAACCAGAGCCTGGCTCCATCCTCTTGGCACTCTCCCTTCAGATACTGATAGACTTTGATGAGGTTCCCTCTCTGTCGTCTCTTCTCGAGGCTGACCAGGGCCAGCACCCTCTGCCTTTCCTCACACATGAGATTCTCCTTAATCATCTTTGTCACTCTAAGCCGGACCCTCTCCAGAGGCTCCATGTCTCTCCTGTCCTGAGGAGCCCAGAACTGCACACAGCACTCCAGATGCGGCCTCAGCAGGGCCGAGCGAAGGCGCGGGGTCCGTCCCTCCCGGGGAGGCTCCGGCGGCCTGTGTGAGGGCCGGGCAGGAGCGGGGCGCGCCGGCCGCTCCCTCTCGCGGCCGCGGGGCCGCGCTGGGCTCGCAGCGCTGCGGCTGCCGGGCCCTCGCTCCCGGCAGGGCCCGGCCTGGGCCCCACCGCCCGTGCGGGAGCACCGGCCGCCGGACCCGCCTCCCGGGACACAGCCCCGCTCCCGCCCGACCCCGGCCCCGCTTACAGCACCTCGAGCCCTAAGTGACAGCTGGGCTTCGCAGGACCGAGCGCCATGGAAAAAGGGAATCCAGCCGAAATACGCACGCCTCACACTCCCAAGCTGTAGGGTGGGCTCTGATGAGAGCAAGAGCTCATCAAGACAGGCCCAGCCTAACCTGGGGGAGACCTGGGACAGAGGAGCTTGAATGTCCCATACCTGGGAAAGCAACAAAAAGCCTTAACCCAAAATTATTTAAGTAGTTCATATTCAGCATAAGTTTTCCTCCCTAATTCCCCATGCCCTCCCCACGACCCCAGCCAGCCTGGGTTTTGTAGAGTAATTTTAGGGCTCCGTGTTTCTGACCAGATCTCATCTACCGTGACATGTGACAGAGCCCAGTGAGTGGAAGGCTCCAGCCCACAGATCCCCAAGAAAATCTAAGATTTCCTTGCTGCTCATGCAGTTTTCTCAGACTGTTTGTCAAAAGTTATTGGTGGCTATTTTTTAAATGAAAGGAGTAGAGAGAAAATAGCTTTGAGGCATATTGGGCTAGCATATTGTTCAGACTCTGTACAGGAACAATAAAGCTTTTAGGATCCTTTGATTGACATATATAATGAAGGTAGCTGTCAAACCTTTGTGCAGCAATTTTATTTTGTATTGACAAGCTATTTCACTGGCCAGGGTTTTGCATAAAAGGAATAATTCACATTGTTGTGGTGCTGCTATTTACAGAGCCTAGAGGACAGTGGCATCACTACAATATAAAGATTAATATTCAAATTTCTTTTGAAATACATAACTCTGTATGCAACCTATCCTACGTGCACATCTTCATACAGGGAGAAAGGCATTGTTCTGCAGAGAGAAGGGGGCCTGGAGCTGCTGGGGGTTGTTGTTCATTCACTGATTCATCATGTAGCTTTTGAAAAGCCACTTAGTCACTCTGCAGTTGAATGTTTCTCTCTGGGGAGCAGAGAACAAAGCCTCAACACAAACTGCCATCACTGTTACCAGTCAGTGGCAGAGCTCACAGAGCCAGCATGGGGTCAAGGGGCTGCTCTGAGCAGCCCTTGTGTGCACAAAGCCCAGGACAGCTGTGCTCCTCCCAAAGAAGCTTCTTTCTCCTGCCAAAGCAGTGGCAGGGTCAGCTTGGGCTACCTGAGACAGCAGTTGCTGCTTGCCCACTACCTTTCTTTGATTATGAACAATAACTTGCCAAGAAATCACTAGCCTCAGAGAAAACAGGCAGAAAGCAAACGAGAGGGCAAAGCAAAACATAAAGGAGAGGGGGGGAAAAAAAAATACACATAAGCAAGGATGACTCTCACACTGTATTTGCTATGCAGTCAAGCCCACAAGTGGGTTGTGTATCTGAAGGTGGAAATACAAAAACGTGTCCTGTTCCCTGGGGAAAGGTAAGCAACTTCTCAAATGATCTTTAGAGGCTATTATCAGTCTCGCACTAGCACTGACATACCCTGTGCCCAAAGCCACAGCATGCACACACTGTATCCATAAAAAGAGATATTCATAGCTCTGCAGCTCATAGAAGTGCTGTGCCCGTGCTCTGGTACCAGTATCATTTAAAACAAAACAAAACAAAAAAAAGTTTGAGTTGCAAGTGAGGGCATGGAAGAACTTGCACGGCAAGAATTTGGAAAGAGCGTGGTAATCCAGCTTGGTCAATGGGCACACAATTTTTTAAGAGTGTACCACGTTTGTTTGTTCAGTCATTCCTATATTCATTTTCAAGTCCAGAGACAGCAGCTTCATGTCTAGCCCCAAAATAACAGCACTGTCTGAGACAAAACCAGCTTGGTCAGGGGTACCAGAGCTTTTCCCAGCCCGTTTATGTAATAAAGCATTATATACAACTGTTGGAAAACATACCAGTTTAAAAATCTTTTATCTATGACTTTAGCCAGGTTTGCTCATCTTTGCCCCAGGGGAAGGGAACTGAAGCTTCTTTCCAGGGCATTGTTTCTCTAGGTGAGGCCTGATGGGCTTAGCATTTCAACAGACTGGGAGTAGCCCCAACAAGATAAAGCCATCGATGGAACATCAACAGAACCAACAGAACGTCAGTGGCCATCTAGGAACATCTACCCCAGACTCTGCCTCCGGCAAAGACTGATAAGAAATTCAAGCAATGAAGATCTAATTAACATCAGAAGCGAAGAAATCCGGATCTAATAGGAGAGCAGATACTAGGAACTACACAACTTGAGACCAATGAACACTGACCCAATTCGTTTCTGTGAGTTTTGACTGCAAAAAAGATCTGAAAATTCTAGTAAAGATCATGTGTCATGGAATGATTCTCCGCACACCCGGGCTATGTGCGGATGAGATGATTTCTGTGGTACATCCTGGCCAGAGAAGAAAGTAGTGCCTTGACTCTCTAACATTAAAAATGTTGTTGGAGGGCTTTTTGTTTTTCCTGCAGTTTCAGTGACACAACCAGGAAGCAGAACAGGAGCTATATGTCCCTGTTACTTGGGTCCTAAAATACAGAGAAAGAAGACAGGGCAGAAAGCAAAGAAGAAAAACAGAGCTTTGTCCTCATTCACATGATAGCCCTGTAAGGCTTTAACCCAAAAGATGTAACTGTATAGTGAAACATCTATGGGGGACTCTCTTGCCTGGCACAGAGGGGTTCTGCAGATAGACTTCCAGGGTGGGGAAAGAGTACCAAGTCGGCAACACAAATTACTTCAGGCCAAACTCCAATACATAACTAGAGATTCCATAGATACATCCAGCCTTAAGCCCAGGAGCAATACAGGTGGAGAGAACGGAGCCTGGGTGATTAAAACTACCTATTTAAGCAGTTCAAGGCAGCTGGAAGCAGCACTGGTGCCTCTGGGTTTCTCTGTTCATTATTTAAGGTGAACATAAAAACACAGAGTGCAGGAGCCCAAGGATGTTCCTCACTGGCTTCAAGCTGGCAGTTTGCTAAAAGCAGCGCTCCTTGGTTTCCTTGGTTTGCCGACCAGCAGTGCCACCTCCCCTCCCTGCTGCCACGGTGCTCAGCCTTCCCCAGGGTTAACAAAAGGGCACGTTACTCTGCTTCGCCAGATTTCAGCTCTGAGAATTTCATTCTGAACAGTTCAGCATCTGCTTTAGCCAAAACAGTTCCGCTATTTCCAGGAATATTATTAAAGGAAAAATATACTGCTTGGCACACGCTACCTAAATTCAGGCAACCTTTTATATGAGGATCTCTAGCTTCGGAAGGGAAATTTTGGAATCTGGCAGAGAGGTGACCTTTGTGGTAGAAATGTGTCTATCCCTATCAAAACCTACCTACCTTTGGCCAGATTACAGAGCAGGGAAATACTGCAGTTAAGGGCGCAGTAACGAGTTCTGAGAACTGCAGTTACTTGCTGTTTCTGCTGTGGGCAAGAGGTCCCTGATCTCCTGCAGAGCTGCAGCTTGTGCTCACCCACTGCCTTGGCCAGTTACGGCTGCACAGGTCCTCCATGGCTGGATGACGAAATTACAGAGCCAAGGGTGAGCGGAGAGACCAGCATTCCATCTGACGCCTACATACATTCCCGTAACTTTCGGATACGGGACAGCCCCATCTGCCACACAGCCCAGGGTCAACGTCAGCATCACGAGTGCTGCGCAGGCACGAGGGCACTGCAGGAAACAAACTGCGACCAAAAAACCCAGGGCCATTACAATACATCGATGCACAGCTGGAAGAATTAATGTCAAGCAGACAACGGCATTGCAGACGTCCCCTAATAACGAAGGCTTGAATCTGCTGTCTCAGTAAAACTCTCTAAACGAGGTTTGTGTGCAGCTTATGGGGAGTTTCTGAAAGAAATATAAATATAGGCCATCATTCTGCAAAGCTTCACAAACCCAAACCCTTGCATTCAGGTGCCATCTCTCCGACTTTGCTGCAAAATCAAGGCCATTCACGTTAAAAGCACAGACAAGAACATCTGCTCAAACTGATGTGTTTTAACTGTATTAGTTAATTATCCAGACAACTCTTCTTATGTCATGGAAATGCAGTTTGAACACTGGCAGATAAATGCTCTTGCATTAAAAAGGGAGAAATCAGTATTTGCTGTTGGATGTAAGCAGCCATTAGAAGAAACAGTCCCACCTTTCACCCAAGCATACCTTCTCCCCATCTTCAGCACATTATGCAGTCCTTCTGTGTATCCGTGTGTGGGATCTCAGGACTCATATCCATATACCGAGAACTGGCATGTCATCATCATCCTGGAGAATGATTTCAGTTCATTAAGTGCTGCTAGGAAAAAGATATAATTCCTCTCACCAAAAGCCTCAACAGGCTACAAAGGAAGAGTACAAGGAAAAGTTAACTTCTTTCTTCATTATATGTATGCCCTTTCCTCATGCATAAAGCAGGAGCAACACAGAACTTCTATACATATAAAGAAGTTCTATAGATAGATAGATTATATACTTCAGTACATATATGTACGTAGATAGATACAGATCTATGTATTATTATGTACATACTTCAGGTCTGGTTAAAGCACAGCGGCGAGCAGAGGGGGTCTGTGGCGCTTTCATTCCGTGAGAGAAGAAAACCGTACCTCCTGCAGAAGGCAAACTGTCCGTGCAGACTGCAGAAGGCACTCAACAAACAATTTTGGTTTGTCACTCAAGTGCTTGGTTAATGATTCACCCTGAACAACCAGGCAAGGAAGAAGCGAGCTTGTTCTCCTTCAGTGCACTGGCTGCATTAAGAAGAAAGAGCTCAATGTGGAGCCAGTGCAAGAGAGAAACTTCCCACCTGCACTGCTGCAGGAAACTCTTCCCAGGAGTATGAACTGGGATTATGTATCACAACAGCAGGTATGGCTGGAACTATGGAACCAACCCAGCCACACATGGACCTTGTGATATATTTTTCATTAGCACAACCCAGATCCTTTACGCAGTAGTTGCCTCCCAAATGTGGAAACTGCAAGATAAAAAGCACATTTGGGTGACTTCTTGATGGGTGACTGCAGAGCCACAGGCTCATCTCAGATCTCCCACAGACCCAGCCTTGGAGTGCCTGCAAATTCCTTTTTTCCTCTTATGCTTCTGAATGGTTAAAGGCAGCGTGGCGAGCCATTTTACAGGGGATTTCAAGAAAATGACACGCTTGATGTTTACATGTTTTTGCCCATGAGACAACTTTGATATGCCTTGTGAAACACATGCTTTCACAGAAATCTGAGGAGGAAAACGACATCACCAAGAACAGTAAAATCTTGTTCTGTTTGGAACAGACAATTTTAACAAGACTGTTTTAACGGGAATAGCATTTGGTAGATATTTTTAAATGTTGGCAACAGGTTTTGCTAGACAAAATTTTATGATATCATTCATTGGATAGATTGCTAATCTGCAAAAACCCATCATTTGAGACCCATTCTAACATTACAGAAGTCCCTTGATTTCCATGTACACAAGGTCAGGCCATTTATGAGTGTAAAGTGTCCCCAGTACTTAATTTTTCCAGGTGACACCCGGTGCCACTTGGCTGTTTGAAAGACAATTTGAGCCAGTACACTTCCACATAGGACTGCACAGAATGGCCATGTTCTTCTTCCCTTCTAAGAGTTGCATAAGCAGATATAAATGTTTCTGTGTTCAATAACTAAAATTGATTCCCTTTGCTTGTAGCCTCCTTCGAGAATGTCACTATTCTGTTTGAGAAACCACATCCTGCTCTGCATCCTATGTGGATTCATTCTGTCAATCCAGGGAGATCAAGTTCAGCAGCCTCCCCAGGACTGCTGATAATCTCCTGAAAGTCCACAGTAAACATTTCTTTACACACTGGATCAGATCTGATGAACTATACAACTTCACACCAGCCAGGAAAGTGTGTGGGACTGACTTTTTAACCAATGCAGACGTGGGGGTACACTTACAGGCCAACTATAATTTTCCCTAGAGAATGCTGAGCATATATTTTTTCCACTCAGAGCTATTGTTCCATGTTTTCCCAGGACTTCAGAGTATGTCCAGCAGTGACTGGAACCCCCATGCAGTAAACCCACTCAGGCTTACCAGGAAGCTTCTGTGGGAGCCTCAAGTTTCGGTGCAGCTCAGAAGCTGCACGCGCCTAAAGCATCTCCACGGGAACACGAAGCTTCCCTCGTGCATTTCATTTCTTTATCCGAAATATTCTTCCCACTCAGCCACAACCTAGAAAGGAAAAAAAAAGGAAAAGAAGGAAGATCAATTAATTTTGACATAAGGAGTCTTGACTATCGCGACACACTGCCAGGTGAAAAAACATCCCTGCCCCTCTAACAAATCCCCCTGATACTGTCTCCATCAAGTATCAATTATTTAAACGCTGTATTAAGGAGAGTAAAGACACAATGCTTGGAATTCTCAACAACGGCTCAGCTTGGCTACTCCAAGCACTTTCCCACCTGGGGAGCTGAGCAGTTCCAGATTTAAACACCACATTTAATACAAATCTGACAGCAATTTGATTTGATTTGGCTGCCAGCATCGGAGCTGCTTCCACACAGACACACGAGGCTGCTCCGAGCTGCCATTTCATCGGCGCCTGGGGACAGGAACAGCACCCGCACCGGCCACCTGGCTCAGCCCGGGCTCCATCCAGCACCCACCGAGAGCCGCTGCGAGCTGAAATCCTCCCGGCCCCTCCTGCCGGGGAAAGCCTGCCTCCGGCTCCGGCTGCCCCCAGCTCTCACCTCCCGGGGAAAGCCTGCCTCCGGCTCCGGCTGCCCCCAGCTCTCACCTCCCGGGGAAAGCCTGCCTCCGGCTCCGGCTGCCCCCAGCTCCCACCTCCCGGGGAAAGCCTGCCTCCGGCTCCGGCTGCCCCCAGCTCCCACCTCCCGGCAAACAGCAGCTCCATCCTTGGTGCCTGCTCCCGGCTGCGGGCAGCCGCCGCCCTTCGGGCAAGCCGATGGCTCGGGCAGCTCCGGTGCCCGCTCTTCCTCGATGCTTTTGCGTTTTCCTGCAGCTCCCCGGGCCGGAGGGAGTGGGGGGCGGCGGGGGCGCGGGGGGGGGGGGGGGGAACGAGAGCCCGGCACGGCACCGCGGGGCGCGGGGACCTCTCGTGGGAGAGGCGCGGCGCGCGCGGCACGGAGGTGTCCCCGCCGATGCCTGCTGGCCGGCGCCCACGCGCCTCCCGCCCGCCCCCGACGCCGCTGACCCCACAGCCCGCAGCAGCCCCAGGTGTGAGCGGCCAGGATGAGGAGGGGGCGGCTCCTGCCAGAGGCCGCTCTCCGAGGGTTCCCCGGGCACAGCTGTGCAGGGAGCTGCTGGTCCAGAGGGGCAATGGGGGCATCCCGAGTGTCCCTCCAGGGACAATGGTCGGAGCATCCGGCAGGAGCTGGGGAGCAACCGGAGGCACCTGGGCACAGAGCACTGCTCCCAGAAAATGCCCAGGGAAAACCCCTCGTGCCAAGGGGCAGCACCTGAGCAGGCAGGGCAGCATGTGGGGTCCCAGGGAAACATTCCACTTTCCCCTTTCATCTTGGCAGCCCTTCCCCAGTGCCCCCCCCAAAAAAAGGGGGGTTATGAGGAGAAAAGGGATTTAAACGGAGGGAAAAAAACTTCCTTTTCCATAATTGTCTGTGTTTAAATTGAGGGGGAATCCCCTTCCTCTGCAATTTTAAGGGCATCAGTTGAAGGAAACCCTGCCTTTTCCATGCTCTTAGGGGTATCACTTGACAGGGAATCCCCATTTTCCATTATTCTCCAGTTTAAATAGAAGGGGAAAACCTTGACAATGCTATTTTATTGATTGGAATTGAGCATAACTCCCCCATTTTCATCATCCCAAGGTTTAAATTGAGGGGAAAGCCCGGTTGTCCCTCCTTTATAAGGGTGTGAATTGAGGGAGAAATCCCCCTTTTTCCATCACTGGAGAGACCTGAAGTAAGGAAAACCCCTCTTTTTCCAGTATTTTAGGGGATTCAGAGGAGAGAACCCATTTATTGCTATGGCATCTATTTAAGTAGAGACAAACACTCCCTAGTCTCTCATTTTAAGGGGTTCAATTGAAGGAAGCTCCCCCTTTTTCAGCATTTTAAGAATTTAAATCTGTACTTCAGGGCACTTCTAGCTGGGTACTGGCACCTAATCTCTCACAAGGGAGTGAGCCCAGCACTCACAAAACCTTCCTGCTGCCAGAGAGCCCATTATTTTTTCAGTTTTATTTATAATGAATACATCCCTAATTAGAGACCCCAACAGGAGTTACACCATGTATATTATTACTATTCTTCTCCACCCTCCATAGTCCTGTGACTCAATAGCCACCAATGAACAATTACAGAACTTAACAAGGAATCATGCAACTCATGTGTCTACGCTGCCAAAACAAGAAGCTTTTTTACCCTTTCAGTGGATGCAGCTGTAGTAAAACAGAAGGCATCTACAGAGCCCTTTAGTCACCTGGAATTTAAGGCAGAGCAGCCAAACAGCTGCAGCTCCTCCCAGTGCTTTTATCCCTTCTGGTAAAATTGCCTCCTCCCTTTTCCCGGGCATTGTGGGAACGAGAGGCGGGCCCGGCCAGGGGTATATTAACCCCAGCCCTGGGTAAAAAAAGGCTCATTCTTTCCGTGGGGTTAGTTGGGTTGAGGGTGTCTTCTTATTTCCATGAAGGGGGGGGGGGTCGTTCAGGTTTTCTCAGTTTTCTTTCAGCAGGTGCTTTTGGCATCTAAAGCAATAGAGGCTTTGAAGACACTGTGAAGAAGATAGCATTGAGTGCATAGTTTGTGATTTTTGGATTGAGTGTTCAAGGTTGTTAAGGTGCTTGGTGCTTTTTGTATTTTTTTTTCCTTTGCCTTGTTTTTCTTAGAAGCACTGCAATTTCCTGAAATTCCAGATTGTGTCAGTATTACACTCCAAATTTTTCAGCAGGTTCATTGTGCTGCAAGAGGGAGCTACCCTGGGTCAGAGATGACATCGGAGATGGAGGCTTCTGATAGGTAAGTTAAAGACTGTAAGTATGAGTGGGAGCGGGAGCAGGGTCCCAGTTAGTAGCTGACTTGTTAGGATTTGGCTTGTATGCCACTACACTGGTGCATTGATTTTGGTTTTCTTTGTCATAGCTGACTAAGAGGCCAACCTGGTGATCCCAGTGCCTTTGGAGATGGCTGAGGTGGACTCCTTTGCATCCAGTGTGGATTCTCATCACCGGTCATCTGAAAGCTAAGTTGGGGGCCAGGGCCCGGAGAAGGGATGATAGCAGGATAGTGGGTTGGAAATTGCTGGGAGAGATTTAAAAAGTAGTGTAGGGGAAAGGGATGCTCTCCAAGGGCCTTCTTAGGTAAGCTAAAGGGAGTAGCCCTACTTTTGACTGCAACTGTAGGGTGTGCAGCGCAGAGCAGTTCCAGTGTGTGTTGTCTTGTCTGGTGTGTGTTCTGTGTCTTTGGCTTCCCTTGGATCAGATCTCTCTGCCTTTTACCCTTAAGGGGCTCATCATAAGCATTGGCCATCATCTCTAGCTTCTTGAACTTTCGTACTTCTCGGTAGGATGCCAATATCACTTGTTCTTTTACCAGTGGGCTTGGCCACATCTTGGAATCACATCTTGAAAGCATTGAGTCGGATCTCTTCTGAGGCCTTGTTCCCGGCTGTACTGCCATCCATCCTTTCCAGCCTTGAGCTGTAATGTCCTGGGGCTTGTAAGATTGTCAGGATATCGGGAGCATTCTAAATGTGGCCTTGTCCCTCACAGCCATCTTGATCATTGTGACTGACAGTTCTTAGAACAGGTCACTGTTCCAGTCTTTTCTTCTGCTCCTTAGAGCCCCCTTCATCCACCAATGCCATACTATTGGTTGTTTCTTTTGGCGTCGTCCCTGTCCTTGCCATTGTTCTTCTTGCCGAGAGCTTTTTTTATCATCCTCATGTCACACTGCTTGTAGTATAATGTGTTGTTTGAGTTTGTGTCTAGCCTGGAATTGCTCTGCTCTGTAGAGTAGTCTTGGGGGGGGGTTAGGTGGAGAAGAAAGGAGACTTTACAGGGAGCCTTTTGCTTTGCTCAGCCACCTGAGCCACGCCTCGGATGGAGTGACTGTGGCCAGTCTGTGTGGTGTTCAGTGGAGATGTGGGAGTGGTGCAGTGGTGTCTTGCAGTTTCATAGTAGTTTGTCCTAAGGCCGACTACTGTGGGATCCTAGGCAGTTTGCTTTGAGGAATGAGAACTTGGGAGAGGCTAAGCTTTCCCTGTCTGTCTGGGTAACTTTGACAAATAATTCTTTTGCAGAGGGAGAGCATGTAAACCTGATATGAATGGAGGAGACCAGAGGAGCACAGCAGCGAGGTGGGTCAGTGCCTGAAGTCCAAGATACGGCCTGACTTTGGGCTCTATGTTTACCTCACTGTTGGGATTTTCATTTTGAAGATGCAAAGCACTTGGCACAGCAGGTTATTGGCACCGGGGGGACCATGAGCTGGATGAGTATTGATTCCAGCACAGAACTGGATGCTACTGGAGTTGTTGTATTAGTGATGAAACTATAAGTAGCCTTTGATTTTTTTTTTTTGTTTTACAGGTGGTCTGCAGCATTCAAATCGCTACTCCAACATGACAGACACCCTTGCAGAAAGAGGTCACAGTCAAGCACTTTCAGGTGGAACCTATCTTGGCAATGCAACCCTTTTGGACACTACATGGGCATGTGCCTTTCCATTTTGTTTTGCCCCTTCTCCCCTGGGAAGGTTGGTCATCATTCAGCTTTTCAGGGGTGGTGTTTCATTTTGGTTATGTTGCAGGGCTGTTCTTTGTCTTTATTTTTAGGAAGTAAACCTGGATATCAGCAGTCAAGGTCAAGTGAGTGAGGTAAGCAGTGACCAGTGGACACAACCAGTTATTGCTCGGGTGCCAAATTCTGGGGCAGCTCAAAGCATGCATTGTCTGAGCATCCATTTGTGTGTTTTAGGTGGCCCACTTGTATTATGCCTACAGGGGCTGAACCCCCTCATGGACCAGCTGATGGAGCCAGTTTATCACCCTTGAGCTGCCTGTCCCTGTGAGCCTTCCAGAAGTATTACAGGGCTCTGCGATGAAGCCTGTACCTTTTCTGTTTGAAGGTGCCATCTGGGCAGCCTTTGGCAATGGCTGAGGAGTTGTGGAGAGTTGGGGAGGGAGGGAGGAGCAAGGGTCCCCTCAAGTTTCAGTAATGCCACATCACCTTGTCTCCCCTTAACCCAGGGATACCCTGCGACGTCGGCCTCGGAGTGTGGCCACAGAGTATGAGCCAAGGACGGGGGCGTTCTCAGGAGCCGGTGAGTAGTGGAATTGTTGGGTTTTGGCTGATGTGCTGCTGAGTTCAGGCACTGATGTTTGGTTTTCTTTATTGCAGTAGACTAAGAGAGAAGAGCCCTCTGAGGGCAGGAACTTCCCAGATGATGAGGTGGCCTTGTTTTGCACCTGATGAGGATTTGCATCCCTGGATATCTGAGAGCTAAGTCGAGGGCTACACTTCAGGGAGGGGGATGAGAGTGGGGTGCTGGGTCAGGACTTGGTGGGAGGGATCTTTGAATTAGCTTTGGAGATGGGGATGTCCACAAGAGGGCCCCTTAGGCCACATAAAGGGAAAGTCTTGCTGTTGATCACAATGCTGAGGTGTGCAGGGCAGAGCAGTCCCGGTGCGTGTTGTGTCACTTGTCTATTGTGTGTTCTGTGTCTCTATTGTGGGCATCTTGTGTCACATGTCTTTTGCCTTACCCCTTTGAGGGGCTTATCAGAAATGCTGGGCATCATCCTCAGCAGCTCCTTTGTGTTCCTTGGCCCGACGCTGGTACCCTTGAACCTTTGACTTGCAGGCTCGGACATGCATCGGAATCGCATCTCTCTTTAGCACTATTGAGTCAGACACTTTTTACAGTCTTGTTCTGAGCTGTATTGACAGCTGTGCACCGCAACGATCCCTTATAACAGATTAGGACTTGGGAGAATGTGAGGATAGGTAGAGGATTCCAACCGTATGATTCTCGGGCGTCCATCTTTGCGGTTCTTGGCATAAGTCCTTCTGTTAGGGTCTTTTTCTGCCAGAGTTCTTTGAGCCTCATCTAGGTCATGTCATTGGTAATTCTTCTTGCTGAGAGTTTCCTCTCCTTGTTGCATCCCCTTGTTTGTCATCTCCTGTGTCACAGGTGTCTGTGTGTTTGGTCTGGGGCTGCTTTGCCCTGCTACATAGTCTGGGTGTAGGTGTAATAGGATAAGTCCTAGGGACTTGACATTTGTAATGTAGGGATTAGTTGGACTCAAGATGGTATTTCTAGATTAACACAAAATGTCTGGAGCTGCTAAGTTACGATGCAGTACTTTGACTTTTGTCATCACTTTCTTTCAGATGCAGATGGATTGAATCTGTGGCAGAGTGCCCCATACCAGGTGAGGTGGTTCCCACAGGAAGGTCAGTCACCGTTTGTCTTTGCACGGCAAGTGTAAATGGTGACTGTGTTACAGCTTTGTTCTTCATCTTTATTTGTAGGAAGTAATGCTGAAGATCAGTGGTCGAGGTCGATGGAGCGAGGTGAGCGGTGACTGGTGGCCAGAATGAGTTGTTACTGCTTGGGTATCAGTTTCTGGTGCAGCTCTAAGCATCCATTTTTGTTTGTGCATTTTAGGTGGTCCACTGGGAAGGTGTCCCGGCCCTGGGATGCTGGAGGCCAGGTGGGTGCAAGCTTAAGCTGTAGGTGTGGTGTACTTGAGTTGGAGCGGGGAGGCTGTGGTTTCAGTCTCTCAGCATGTTTTTTTGCTTTGCTTCTCTGCAGGTGCTGCTGCTGCCCTGGGCATGCCAAGGGACAGAGGCGAGCAGGTGAGCTGGCATTTAGGTGGGGTGACTGATAGGTGAGAGGTACGTGGCAGCATGCGAAGCGTGTCCCTTTTCGCTTTGCGGGTATCATCCGGGCCACCTCCGGAGTCAGATGGAGATTTGAGGTGAGCCTGGGCCAGTGGTGCAGAGGGAGCCCAGCCCGTGCATTTATTCTTCTGGAGGGCAATAGTCGCAGTTTCTGTTTTGTTGTCTTAGGTACCACAAGTAGGTGCAGAGCCTAAGTTTGGAAACGGCTGGTGAGCGATGAGCCTCAGCAGTTATGAGGGAGAGAGGCATTGTGCAAGGGGTCACTTCTGGGACGTGTCATCACAGTCTGAATTTTGTCATTATTCTCCATCTTTTGCAGCCGCCCAAGTGGGCTGTGGGCCATGTATTGACATCCACGGTGCTGAAGCGTTCTTTTCTGCTGAGGATGGATTTCGTCTGCTGGTCTTCAGAGAGCTAAGTGTGGGGACTGTTGGTTGGGAGAAGGCAAAAACCTTTGGAATCACAGGAGGCAATTTGAAGTTAGCTGAGAGGAGAGGGCTATAGTGGGCCAGGCCCCTTGGAGGTTAAGGGAGAGAGGGTTTCTCTTCAGCATCACTCGAGCCTTTGCCGGGCCGGGCAGTTCCAACCCATCTCCATGTTCTCGTGAGCTTTGCATCATTGGATTTTGAGTCTCGATGTCATTGTCCATCTTTTCACCCGAGGAGCCTGCCTTCGGGTCTGGCACGATTGCCATGGTCTAAAGTTTGCCTACTCTTCAGTGTAGCCATGCTTTTGAGCACTTTTGAGCATAGCAAGCACGTGGACATCTTGCATCTTGGCCATTTGTGGGTCGGTCATGTTTTGTGATGTCACTTCAGCCTTTGGCAGCAGAATCCTTCTCTAGGGATCCCTTTGTATCAGCTGGCAGTTGTTGCCTCCTTCTCTAGGCCTACTGCACTTCTTGAGCATCCTCTTACCAGCTTTGGCACTAACTTCTCATAAGGAGTTTACCTTTCACTGTCACGTACTACTGCCATAGAGCCTTCTTTCCTTTGGTGTCATCGGCCTCTGGCTTATCTTGCACTAGCAATCTTGGGTCCATCAGGTAAAACTGCTGGGCAGTTTCAGTTTGTGTCTATGTGATGTGGTCTGTGTCCGTTGTCTTCAGTGTCATAGGGCTTTGTGATGTCTCAGTGCTTTACAGGCATCGTTATGGGCCATATCGGCAGCAGGAGCACTTGCATACTTTCCTGGATCGGGCTTATTCTGGAGTCTTTATGGTTTTGCTTTTTGAGACCAGAAGAAGTACACAAGGTGTTCCTATCCATCTTCCTTCTCAGTTTTGGTAGTATCTTTTTTTTCATGTGCCGTTCTCTTGGACTTCTGTATGAAGTATACTAGACCCTCCTCACTGCAGTAGTTTCGTAGCTTCCGTCGCCTCAAAGCATCCTGGTCTCAAGAATTTATCTTCTGAAGCGTTATCTCAAGTCTTCATGTCATCTTTGCTTATATTTGATGCACTGTGTATCCATGTGCCACTTATGCTTGGAGCTGCCCTGCCCTGGCACATTCAGTCCTGGCTAGTTTGAACAGTTTTAGAACTCTCCTCTCCTGTCTATGGGCTTTTGGGTAGAAAGTTTATGGGCCTGGTGTGGGGATAACTCCTAGCTGTCAGCTACTTGCAGACTGCCTCATGCTGTCTTGCAGGTCCCTAAGGCAAATTTTGATCCCTATGGTCACTGATGCTACCAATTTTCCCAGGATCTACTGTTCCACATCAAGGAGCAGCAGATGGAAGAAGATGTTAAAGCATCTTCTTTAGGGGGGAGTGTTTCTAGTAAGGGCTGCAGTCAGCGTGTAAACTGAAGAAGGGGTGTCTGAGAGTGTGTCTGTCTGTGTGTGTTGACTGGCTCTAACCTTATATGCGTGTTGTTTTTTGCCTTTCAGGTTCTTCAGTTCATTTTAAAATTTAGAATACAAAGAACCCAGCTGGTCCTGCCCATGCTGTGGGGTCAGTCAGAGGGACACAGGGTTCCTCTTCTCCTTTCTGCTGGGATGAACTGCCTAGGGAATACCATTTCTGACAGCCCAGTCCTACCTGTGTCCTTTGGACAAGGGCAGAGGTGAAGAGGCGACTGCCAGAGTTCCTTGGGGATGATGGAGTTGTGGTGTTTGGCTGTGCCCAGAGGGGCAGGTTGGGCATTATTTGTGTGTCTGAGGACTGGGGAGCCGAGCTCTCAGTGCATTCCCAGCTCTCCCAGGGGTGGGAGCAGGTGCAAGGCTGGGTGACAGCCTCTGGTCGGGGCAGGCCCTGGCCCTGGCACAGACACGCTGGGGTGGTTTGGGGACACTTGGGGAGCAATGGGAGGAGAATGAGGGATGGTGCTGGGCGGAGCGATCGGCCTGTGCTCGTGTCAGCGCAGCCGTGCAGGGCACTGGGATCTGGGTAAAACTCCAGCTCTCCTGGTGTTCAGGGATGCAAGGTCTGAGGGACTGGATTTACCTAGGGCTTTTCAGGAACAAGGGGAAATGTGGTGCCAGAGCTGTGCCCTATCAGGTTGTGTTTCCCTTTGGGGACAGGGAGTCTCTGGGCTGAGGTGAGATTGCTGTGTGAGTGGCAGGGAACAGGGAGCTGAGAATTGCAGGCACTGATGGAATAATTGTCTTAGGTCTGTTTGGTTTGTGCTGGTGAAAACTGGGATTTGGGCTGGAGAGGTGCTCTTGGGAACAATGGATAGAGTACATTTGCTCCATGGATGTGTCAGGAAGGACAGGGAAGGGGAGTATTTATAACCTGTTCTCAGTATTTCATGCAAATTTGGGGTGGAGCAGCAATGCAGGTGGGTGGGTTTGGCCTGGGCCTGTCAGGACTAACCACAAAGAATCCAGCCAAGCCCCTGACCCCTCAAGGCATCTGTGAAACACTTCCACAGCAACCCAAGTCAGAAATCCAGTGATTAGGGAGGTAAAATTATAGGTAATTGCCTATGATCTGTGGGGAATTTCCTTTGGAATTATCAATCAAGGCAGGGCCTATCTTTCAGCTCTTTTCCTGGTGTGCAGTTTGCTCTCTGGTTTAAATGAGTTTGTGTGCTCCTGTTAACAAGCAGTGTGTTTTCACCCTGAAATTTGGGGTGATAGGCCTTCTTTAGCGTTTTTCCCACAACTGAATCATCCCTTCCATGAGTAGTCCATGTTGTTCTACACAGCTGCTTTGGCCGTGGGTCAGAGAGAGAGAAGGGAAATGACTTTTTAGGGCATTGAAATTTCTCCAGGCAGGAGTGGGAGGTCGTCTTCCCCCTCCCCAGAGCCCTGCAGGCGCATGGGAGTAGCTCAGTGCCAGCGCAGCTCTCTGAGCAATAGCAACGCTTGGGAGGTTTGAGTGTTGATAGCAGCTCTCCTGTCTCCTGGTAGCAGTCCTAGGCGGAGGAGGGGAAAAAAGGAACTTGTGTTATTTATGGAAAACTTTCTGCTGTTTCTTGTGCAGTGTTTTAGATCTTTGTATGATTTACTATCCAGTGTCTGTAGGTAGAGAATGACTTATTGGAGGTAAAAATTGAGATAATCACTAATGGACAGGTAGGGAAAACTTTTGAAGTGAACTTGAGGTGACCTGTAATGGAGAGCATGAAGATTTTGAAGTAAACTATAGCAATCAGTTGTGCACAGGTAGGGAAACCTTTGGGGGTAAAATACAAGGTCACCTCTAGGTGAGGGAATGAACACTTTTTGAGGTAAACTGAGTGAATCAGTTGTGGAAGTATTAGTAAATTCTGGGGGTGAAACTTGATGTAACCTCCATGGTAGAAAATAAATGAATCTTTTGAGGTAAAAAGGAAGTAATCAGTGTTGGAGAGGCAGGGAGATTGAGAGTAAACTTGAGTCTGTAGTCCAGAGAATGAACATACTGAAGTTAAATGGAGGTAGTAACTTGCAGACAGGGAAAAAATGTGGGGGTCAAGTCTGAGGTAATCTCTAGGGGAGACAACATTTTTGAGGTAAACTGAGGCAGTCACTAGGTGACAGGTTGGACAAGTTTTGGGGGGTAGAAATTAAAATGACCTGTTGGGCAGAGAATGGACATACTGAGGTGAATATCAGGTAATAAGTAGTGGACAAGTAGCAATAATTTTGGAGGTGAAAGCTGGGGTGATGTGTGGCAGGGAGAGCGTACATCCTGAGGTAAAGTGAGACAGTACTGGAAAGATAGTGAAATATTTCAGGGTAAAACTTGATGAAATCTCCAGGATAGAAAGAGAATATTTATAGGTCAAAAAGAGTAAATAGTTAGTGGGCAGGTAGGGAAAATACTGGGGGTAAAACCTGAGGTTATCTCTAGGGGGAGAGAATGAACATAGTGAGGTAAAAATCAGGCAATGACTAGTGAATGTTAGGGCAATTTTGGGGGGGTAAAACTGGAGCTAATCTCCAGAGTAGTGAATGAATACTTTCTTGTAAAAAAGAAGAAATCAGAAGTGCACAGACAGGGACAGCTTGGAGGGAAAATCTGAAGCAATCCCCAGGGAAGAGAATGAACAGCATGAGGTAAACTGAGGTAGTCACTTGCAGAGACACAGTGAAAATTTTGGGGATAGACACTGAGACATTCTGGAGGACAGAGAAAATTACTTTTTGGGGTAAAAATGGGATGATGGGTAGGGCAAAGCTTGTGGGAAAAACTTGAAATAATCTGTAGGAAAGAGCATGAGCATTTTGATGGAAAAATGAGATATTTATTCTTTGCTTCCCTTTGGGATAACTTAATCTGCACCCTTCCATGAGCAATTCCTTGGCTTCTCCTGGAGAAAACCCCCATGGCAGAGGCAGTGTGCAAAGGAGCCCAGAGCTGTGCTTGGAGCAGAGAGTGCTGAGAGCTGCGTGTGCCTCTGCTGCCCCAGGCTGGCAATATCCCCATGGAACAGACTGGGCAAATGGCATTAGAGGAAGCACAATCCCTTCCTGGAAGAGGTTTTCTCCTGTGCAGATCAGGCACAGGGCAGGAAGGGAACTTTGGAGATCAGCTGCTTTCCCCCAGAAAGCATCACTCACACCAGCATGGATGACACGACCTGTGCCCAGTGCTCACCATGCACCTGGCCAGAATCAAGAGCAAAGGTGGGTTTGGGTGTGAGCACTTGAAATAACTTTGAAAGAGAAGCAATCACCTTTTGCTGCTTTTTTCTTTCTTGCAGATGCTGCGATTGCCTCTGGGCACATGTGCTGAGCTCTCCCTGCAGGGAACTGTCAGCCCTGAATGCCTGTGCAATAACTGCAGCTGCCCAGGCAGACACAGGAAACTATTCCACACATTAAATTGCCATGACCCAAGGCACTCCTGGAGAGAGAGTGTAGAGAGTTAGAGCACTGATCCTGCTCCCTGCTTTCCCAGTAGTGCATGAACATGATTTCATCCTGATCCTGAGAGCTCCAAGGACAGTAACAACTGAGGTGCCACTGATGCTGCCACTTTTCTGATGGGCCTGGCCCAGAACCATAGCCCAGCAGGGGTCTGTGGGAGCAGTTCAGTTCCCCCTCCCTTCCTGCACTCTGGGCAGTTCCAGGAGCCATCTGATCCCTTTCTGAGGTTGCCACCACAGCCTAAGCTCCCCCCCCCACTGGGCCATGATGGCATCTGCCTTCCCAGAGCCAGCGAACGGCTCCGGCCCTCGCACCACTGCCGCACATCAGGCCGGGCCAGGGGAGCTGAAATAAAGCCTGGAACTCTCAAGGGTAAACTGGCACCACAACCACAAACCTCCCTCAGTTGAGAGTAAAGAGGTGTCCCTGTATTTACACACGTCCAGGAACAATACTCCTCTAGAGCAGGCGTGGATTTACTTTTTTATCAGTTGAACTGGCACTGCTACCACCTGATGCCATTAAATTCTCCATCCCCACAATCCCTGGTTCCCCTTGGCTGTGGGGTTTTTGCTGTCCCACAGTGAGTTAGGAGGGATCTCTGGCCAGCCTTGTTGCCCACGAGCATTCAAAATCCTAATCCTCACTTCTCTGACTACTGACTACCTTAAACGCCACTCTGCGTTGTGCAAAAAAGTGCCTTGGTCCCACTGGCAACTGCACATCTCTAACAGCTGTTATCAGTTATTCCAACTGAGTAAAATAATTATTAAGGAAAAGAGGAACCAGTTAAACCTAACAGCTTTTGCCTGATGTTTTCCTCAGGAAGGAGTTAGGAGCTCAGTAGCAAGGCCCTCAGACAGGCACAGTGTCTGATATAAACTATATCTGTGCACACATAAAAAATAGGTTATATATAAATAGATAGCTATATGCCCTAATCTATAATACATATTTATATTACAGAGTTATGTAAGGCATAAATATCTGCCCTACATATAACCAAAAATATTTATCACCAACTACCTCTAAATTACCCCCTGACCCCTGATGCTAGGAATGTAACATTTTTAGGGATCCTAAAATCAAACATATGCAGGAAAATAAACCATGATTTTATGCCATTAATTCCAAGATGTTTTCCTGGATGTGTGCTGCTGCGTCTGTTTTTCTGTAAGATCTTGTGCCTTATCCCTGAAGTGCACTCAGAATTGTCAGGATCATGAAATCCATTTGGGATTTTACTGTTGCTGCAGTATCCAGTGAGATGAGTTTTTTCAAAATTATTTCTCTTGGACCGAGCACATCTCCTCAAGTTCCTTCTCACTTTCTGCATCCTGGAAATGCAAAAAGGGAGAAGATCAATGTACAGCTCAAGTGAAACAAATAAAAAGCATCATTTCCCTTCTTTCTCTCCAACCCCAAATCAGTTTTTAAGCATATCATGGAATCCTGGAATGGTTTGGGTTGGAAGGAGTCTTGAAGCTCATCCAGTTCCACTCGCTTCCACTGGGCCAGGCTGCTCCAAGCCCCGTCCAAGCGTGAGTCTGAAAAACCCCAAACAAGTCCCAGATCTAGACAGCCCACTGGAAGAAAACCCAAAATTAATTAGAGCAGCAGAGCCTGGCTTCAGTCTGGCACTTCTCCTTGACAGCACGCAGAGCTGAACGGAGTGGTCAGGGCACACTCGAGGGCAAACTGGGAGAAATCACGGCGGGGTCTGCCCTGGGATGGAGACCCAGCGCCGCCACCGAGCGCCGTCCCGCTCGCCCCCCCTCCGGCCCCAGGGTGGGTCGGTCCCCGCAGCGCGCGCCCCTTCGGCCGGGCTCGCCCACTCTCCGTGAAGAGGGGCGGGAGAGGGGGCTAAGCAGAAGCTGCGGAGACAGGATCCCCTCATGCCGCTTCTCACCGTTGAAGTCCCCGGTGTCGGCCACCACCGTGGTGTGGTGCTTGAGCTGGTCCAGCGCCGACTCCACCTTCTGCCGCTTCACGGGGGACACCGACACGTCCGCGGCTCCGGGGGACTCGCGCGCCCAGGAGGGACGGTACGTGCCCGAAGGGCACCGGCCCGCGCGCTCCCGCCGCCCGCCGCCAATCCCAGCCTGGCTGGGCGGCAGCGGCCAATCAGGAGCGCGGACAGGAGACGGACGAGGCCGCGGGAGGGAGAGCGATTCTGATTGGCTGGTTCGTGAGGGCCGGGCGGGGGTTCGCCTTGGCGACCGTGACGCCGCCATCGTCCCCGACGGAGCGTATCGGGGGAGTCTCCTGGCCCCGAGATCTCTCGGGCCCGGAACCTCCTGTCCCCGGAGTCTCCGTGTCGCCAGAACCCCCGGCAGTCTTCCCCGCGGCCGGTACGGCGCCCGACCCGCCCCTGAGCCACCCGTCCCTCGTGGCCGCGCGGGGCCCGGGCGCGGCCGGTGCCGCAAGGTGGCGGCGGGCAGCCCCTGAGGGAGGCGGCCGTGAGGGAAGGCTCGGGGCCGCGTCGGTGGTGCCCCGCTGCAGGAGCTGAGCGCTCTGGGCTCCCTTCCCCGCCGTTGTGGCAAGGTTCGAAATGGTTTATCGAGTGCAGCTCCAGGCGCTGAGAGAGCCCTCGGCCCAGTAAGGCAGGTGTTTTGGGCTCGTGGTTCGCCTGAACTTTATTTAGGCTGTAAAAGAGGTGATCTTGTTAGTGTGGGCCCACTTGGAAATTGTACTCTCCAAAACATCTACAGAAGGAATTACCAGTTATTTCAGCTGGGTTATTTAATTGTTAAGGAAAAGAGAAGACAAACTTTTGCTTCTGGAAACAGGATGGCTCTTGGCTGGAAATGTTGGAGAATCCGTGTAACAGGCTCCTAGTCATGGGGTTATGCTGTTCCCTCTTTCTGTATGGTTCCACTTGGGACAGCTGCCACAGTCGTTCCCCTTCCAGAGAGGCAAGAATGTGCTTTTGTGCAGCCTTCTCATGCTTTGCCCCTATTCTTAAGACACAGCTATCCAGGCCGTAACATCCTTCCTGTTGAATGTCAGTCCCCAAACCCAAAAGGAAATGTGTGGTTTCAGACATTCTGCTGAGTTTCTGAGACTCTCAGTGACAAACCATTATGAAAACCCAGTGAAAGAGACGGAGATGGAGTTATAACTTAACTATTTTAATAAATCTTGTACAGTGCATGGTTATATCATTGTCTCCTTCGCTCAGTTACATCAATGTACAGTACTTTATAGCAGTGTCTGCAGGCAGTACAAACAGAACAGATGCACAGCTCAGTCGCGTGGAAATTTGTAAAAGTGGCCTCTGCAATAAGGTCTACTGAGCTATTTGTTTTAGGAAGTGCTCCTGTGGCTCCCGGCTTTACAGAGCTGTCATGTACACTCCTGTTAAAATCCCAGATAACCGTAATTCCCTGTGATTTGCTTTCCTCTACACCCCAGGACTAGAAGATGGTGTGTTTCCTAGCTCAACATTCGTTTTTATTTTCATTTTAGAAACTTTTTCGCCTCCCGTGCTTGCCATCCTGCCTCCCATCTCCACCCTAATCCGGAGCCAGGGCTTCTCAGGAGGATTGTCCTCTTCATCCCTCCCTGACAAGGTGAGTGCCCTTCTCAGATCCTAGCAGGGCTGTGACTAAACCCAGGATCCTCCCCTGCCTGCACCCTAATTCTGCTGGTGAGAGCAGTGTCCTGTTTCAAATGAAGAAAACAGATTATCCATTGGAGACGCTTAAGAATGAAGCCAAAACTAAGGTGCACTGGTGTTCTCAGTTTTAGACATGAGCTCCCCAGATGCTGTTTTAAAGCTTTTTCCATTAAATGTGCAATGACAGGCACAAATTTGGACAAAGACTCAGCATGTGCTGAGAGAGAAAACCCAGCTGTCCCTGGGCTGTGGGCAGCTCTGGAGCTCTGTGTGCTTCACTGCTTTGCAATCAGATTGGTCTGTCAGTCAAACAGAGCTAGAAATGCAATGTGCCAAACTTGCTGTGGACAGGAACTACGCTGCTTGCTTGAGTTTTGAAATGGTGAGTAAATTTTGGAAGCATAATCACTTAATTCTGCTTCTAGGGAGAGGGATTTTCCTCACCCCTATTTACAGATTGCTATATACAAATGCACATAACTTTATGAAGGAAAACGGGAAGTAAAGAGCAACACCCTGTGCTAAATTAGAGGGGTTTTTTTTCTTGTGGCCATTTAATTTGCGTTAAACCTGCCTTTCCCAGTGTGCTTTGGGGTTTCAGCTATTTGGGAATCATTTCAGCTGACTTTTTGCAGTGAAAACGTGAAGATGGGGACAAGTGACCAACACCCTGGGAAGGGCTGTGGGTGTGCCTGGGTCGGGAGCAAACGGTCAGGGCTTATCTTCTCCTGGTTTGAGGCCCGGTTTGGCAACACCACCACAACATTCCAGTG
Source organism: Coloeus monedula (assembly GCF_965178545.1). NCBI lineage: Eukaryota > Metazoa > Chordata > Aves > Passeriformes > Corvidae > Coloeus > Coloeus monedula. The sequence continues at coordinate 175,477 of NW_028120711.1, read as the reverse complement.
CAGGATCCGTGCCCCAGGGAAGGGCTGCACAGCTGCCCCCAGCCCCAGCCTCTGCATCAGCAGCGGTGGGCGGGTGGAACTCACCTATTTCCAGATTCAAATCCCTTTGTTTGTCACTCCTGCTCATTTCTAGGCACTGAAAGCTCATTTCAGCTGTTCAGAGATAGCACTAGCTGGTCCATGGATTTAAGGAAGCAGCCAGACTTTGGGAATGTGTGTTGCCATTCTAGCCTTGTCCAACGAGGGGGCACAGGGGGACAGGACAAGGACAGGCAGTTGTCACCGGCCCTGTGCTCGTGGGCTGCAGGGGACACCTGCACTGAGGAGGAAATGGAAATGGAAATAGAAAGGGTTAGGTTGCCCAGAGAGGTCATGACTCACCATTCCTGGAAGTGTCCGAGGCCAGGTTGGACAAGATTTGGAACAACTTGGGCTTGTGACAGGCATTCCTGCCCATGGCAGGGGGGTGGAATGGGATGAGCTTTAATGTCCTTTCCTTAAACCCAAACCATTGCAGGGTTCTAAAGCCTTATTCCTCTGGTCCAGGCTCCAAGCCTTGAGGCTGGCCTCTCTTGTGCTGTGTGCCACGCCTGCTCTGCCAGGGGAGAGTGGGGAGCAGGGGACAGCCCTCGGAGAAAAGCTTTGGGGGTCTTTTTTTGCTTGAAGCCAGCCCTTGTACATCCAGCCCCGTGTGAATCCTGCTCTGATCGCATGCACGGAAAATTTCAGTATAAAATATATAGTTATAAAAAAAATACTTCATGCAAAATTAAAACACCTTTCCCAGTGGGACATGGTCTTATTGTCAACCCTTCCCAACAGTGTTCAAGGAATTGTCACTCTGATGGCAGCTGGACCCCAAGGGGAGCTCTGCTGCATCTGGCCTGGGCCAGGAATCATTGCTTTCATTCCCTTTTTTTCTGCACTACTTAGGGCTAAGAGCTGAAATAAAGCAGAGAGACTTTAATTTGCAGAATCAATCCTTTCCTGGCGGCGCTTCGTGATTTCTTGGAGCTCCGACTCCCCTCTGCTTTTCTGGAATGGAAACAAAACAGGCAGTTTGGATTTGAACTTCAAGCTGCAGTTAAGTGACAGTATTTAATTAATGCTGTAAAAGTAGAGCTAGTTTCAAAGAGATAAGTGATATCAGTAAAAAGCAGATTAATTAGTGGAAACAGGGGGATCTTACAGATTTGCTCAAAAGACACTTCGGAATTTTTACGTGTGTTTTATTGCTGGTGTAGGTTTGGTTGCATTTTTTTTCCCCACAATTGTATTTTTTAAAATGCCTGTTTAATGAGCTATCTGACGCTGCTGGTACAGCCCCCATTCCAGCAGGAATTATCCAGAAAAATGCTTACCTCCAGCTGGTTTTTCTCCACTGTGATCTTGCTGTAGACTCTGTTTCCCTCATCACCGCACACCTTCTTCAGCTCCTCTCTGTTGAGGGAGAAGAGCTGAGCTCCGGTGAGGATGCCCAGGTGTTCCACGGTCCTGGGGAGACACAAAGTAGGGAGGTGACAATTGTGCTGCACGTGGCCTCGTGCCAGAGGTGAGGAGTTGGAGATGGGAGGCCAGGAGCTGCAGTGGGACCATATCACGGGGCCCTGGGGCTGTTCCAAGGTGGCAGCTGCAATTCCAGTAGCATTTCAGGCCTTGGATTTAGTTAGTTAACTGTTTATCTCCAAGAAAATATTTATACCAGAGAAAGGGAGTGACTTTGGGCTCTGAACATTCTGGTTATAGAGCCTGGATTGAACAGGGTTGAAATCTAATTTGCAACACAGGCTCTGTAAGTAAATCCAAGTGGTTTGTCCCAGGTGAGATGGTGCCGGTGGCCTCCCCCGCTCCTTCTCCAGGGAAGGACGAGCATTGCATGTGGCAATAGGGCAAATCTTACTCTTTGCTGAATGACTTGGCCTCCAGCCAGGCTTTGACTTCTTCAGTGCTGGATTCAAAGGTGAGGGGCACGAAAACTTGCTGAGGCTTTTCCACTTTGAAATTCCTGTGGGGAGGCTGAATTTTATTGTTTGTGATCTTCTTTAGCAGCTCGTCGTTCAGCTCATCCGTTTGGTGAATAAGTTCTGTAGAAACAAGTAGGGAATGAAAGCAAGTCTTCAGTCAAAAATGCCATTAAATGTTTGTGGGGAAACTGTAAGGCAAATGGGGATGTGGCTCAACATTCTTATTTAAATTCAGCCCAGAAAAGTGATTCCCATTTTCCTGTGCCCCTGTGTTGCCATTTATTTTGCTCCCATCACCCCTTGGCTGTTGCCTGATGTGGAAGCACAGTTCTGTGAGAATCTACAATTGGAGGTTTGGAATTGAGACCTTTTCAGTCCTCTCTGCTGCTTCTAGTCACTAATTTGCTGATCGCAGAGCTCCAGGTTTTGCTCCGCAACAGAACAGAAGCGGCAGGAAGCACAAACTGGGAATGAGCAACACACTCATGATGGGATGAGCTTGAAGGTCCCTTCCAGCCCAGGGCATCCTGTGCTTCTGTGAAAACTCCAGTGACTCTTCATCCAGTATCGCTTTCCCCATGAAACTCCTGAAGACTGTGGAGAATAACTCAGTGATACGAACAGATTTGTGTCCTTGTATTGTGGGGCTTCCTGTCGTCCCAGAAGGGCTCCTGCTTCCAGGAGTGGACAGGGTGGGATAAGGGGTGAGGTGAGCAGGGCCCCTGATCTCTCTCCTGCTCTGTGAGCCCCACAGCATGTGCAGGGTGAGGGAGTGATGCGGATCTCCTGTTTGGCCGGGAATTCTGTGGAACCACATGAAGGAAGCGGCCAGGCGGGCACTGTGTGTGTGCCGGGAGATGAGCAAAAGGAAGTGGGAGAAAGGGATTGACCTGAGCTGTTCCTTAGACACACTTAAACATTTTGGAAGAGAAAGGAAACTCTCTCCTTGGGAGGAGGAGGAGGAAGTTAGAACTGGAGGAAGGAGGCATGGGGTGATCACTTATTGCCCTGCTCGGCCCGGGCCGCCCGAGAGCCCCGGCGGTGTCACAAGCCCCAGGGCTGCTCTCTTGGCTCTTGTCCTGCCTGGAATGGCCTCCAGACACAGTGCTGCTCCATTGCTGTGATCAGTAAAAGGTGCAGGGGAGCCCCTTGGGCAGGTCTGGTCCCCCGAGCGCCCAAACCCAGGGGAGCCCAGAGTGGGACACACACGTGCGTTCTTTGGCGTCCTGTGCGGAGTGGCGCGACAACATCTCACTGCCCCACTTATCCCCGGCGTAGCTGGCAGGCAGCTTGTGGGTTGGGCTGGATGGGCCATGGCCCCTGGGGCTCAGGTCTCCTTTGTACCTCTGGTTAGACTGGTTAGAAAGGGAAAGAAAAGTAAGAATTTTTTTTGGTCGTTTTTAATTTTCTTAAGCTTTCTGCCTCACACCCACGGAGGGACAAACTGCCGTGTTCTCCTTGTGCTGATGTGGGGCTGGGGAGACCTCAGGTGGAGCTGCATGGAAGAAGTTAATTTCTGGGAATGAAGAACCCAAAGCAAAGTCTGAAGTTTGCGCAAGGGAATTCCTAGTTGTGCCAAACGTGTTCGATCTCATTGGAAGGCAGAGCCTCACTGCTCCGTAGCTGGGATGTGAAGCGGGACCACTGCCAAGGGCCTGGAGCGGACTGGAAAGTTTTTTGACGTTTTGATTAAACTAGCAGGGATTTATCCAGAAGCCTGCTGGGCCGCCTTAGGCTTTGCCCAAACGCTGCAATACCAAAATGGGGAAGCAATTCCATGCTTCCCTAGGGTGTTTAGAACACTCCAGCTCCACATTTCTGCAGTGCAAGTTGCAGTATTCAGTTAATTCTCACTTAGATGGTGTTTCCATCTGCCTCCACTCCAGTAACGTGTTCCTGGTGCTGAACTGAACTGGCTGAGGGAAGTGTCCATCTTTAATTTAACCCCCAAGAAAAATCTTGATGTGGAAAAATATGGAAAGCAGGAGGCTGGTGCACAAATAGGAAGGATAGGCCTTATTTGGGAAGACGATCGTAGCAAAATGTGAGTTTTATCATAGGAGACTCAGGAATCTCCTGGCTTTGTCTACTTCTGAAGGTCTGTCCTGATTGGTGCATAGTATCCTAAGAAATCAGGGAGGTCTAATGACAACATTATTCCCAGAGGCAGATTGTGCCCTGCAGCTGATACCAGTCAGGTATTACCTGACTACAGACCTGTTTGAGCTCTTCCAGTTTCACCACATCCAGGATATTGTACGGAACAGAACCGGCCTGCCCACTCCGGTTGAGCAACTTCCACCACTGCTTATTATCTTCCAACACCTGAGAGAGGGACAAAAATAAATCTGCTGTGGGAAAATGGGATTTCAGGCATAAACAACCAGGATATAGCGGGGCCGAACCATCCGAAAGGTGAAGTTGCCAGAAGGACATCACTGAGGCCAGGAGCTCTAATCAGATCTGTTGCTCTCAGATGCAATCCAGGACTGAAACTTTTCCTGGAAAGCATCAGAATGTATCGTAAGGATGAACAGGAGAGCACCTCTGCGTGCTGAAGAACTCATAGTTCCTACATAATGTCCCTGTTTCTCCAGACCTTTTTTTCCTAATGACTGAGTTTCTGATGTCTTTTTGCATTAAAATAAATAATTAAATAAATAAAAAGCCACATTTTGCAGAGAAACCTTTTCCTCAGGTCACAGATCAGTGTCAGCCCAAGTCACGTCCCACCTTGTCCAGCTGCCAACAGTGCTGCAGTAAGAGAAAGGTTATGAGAAAGGTGCTTTTCAGAGAAAACAAATCCTCGTGGAGGAGGAAGTGGTGATAAGGAACCGACCCAGCGGGGGATGAGCAGGGCTCTAGAGCGAGTTGTTGTCCTCCCTCCTCACTGTGGTTAAAATGGGACCGATGTCTTTGAGCTGAGGAAATGACACAACACAGCACAGGCAGCCTGCTCCAGCTTTGGGTTTGAGCAAAGCTTTGTGTCACTGCTGAGATACCACCAGGGAAAATGGAGTTGGTGCTTGTTGCTATCCCGAGCTCTCTCCTGCCCCTGGGGGACACACCTTTTCCAGGAGCGGTCACGTACCTCCAGGATTTCATCCTTCAGCACCGAGAGCTCACTGGCGTTTCGCGCGGTGAAATCGTAGCGGATTTTGGCAAATCTCTTGGGCACAGCCACCCCCTGGGCCTCGAAATTCCTGCAGAAGAGAAGTGGCCTGAAGTTCATTAACCTGAGCTAGACTGTTGGAAGGACTCTGTGTGGAAGCTGGAATTGTATTAGAGGATCATCATAAACTAAAAATATATGTGACAATGTGGCCAGATTGCAATGAATCTAAAGACAGGACAGGGTTGGCTCGAGCTCACAGAGCTGCTGCCTCCAGTGTAAACTAACCGCCTCGTGAAAGCAAATGGTTTTTCACAGACATTATTCAAATAAAAGGGGAAAGGGGAAAAAAAACCCAACCAAGAAAAAAGGAAGGTTCCCATTAGCAAAAAAAGCCTACATGAAAAAGTGAGGTTGTGAGCTATGGCCGAAGGGCCGAGTTTGGTGCTGATTCTCAATCAATTCAGCAAATGACAGTGCATTGATGCAACTGTTTTTTTAGTCAAATTTAGTCCTGATTCTTCACAGTAATTTGCCTCAAGAAAATGAGCCCCATATCCTTTGGTGAGTTCCCTGTTGGCTGAGGCCCAGACCTTCGGGCCGTGACTTCTCAACATACTTGCAGTGAGACTGGCTCCCTCTTAATTGCTTCTTTTTGAAGTATGGTTTGTCACTATCATCCTGCTGAAGATGAACAGGGCTGGTGTCTCATCTTCATATATTCTTCCCCCTCCTCCCCTCTCCTTCTTTTCCCCTTTTTCACCTCTAAATAAATTTCTTCAAGGCGATTTAACCCTGGGATAGTCTAATCCACTTTAGTCCTTCGTGGTCCACCCTCAGATAGATGTGTTGGCACAGAAGAAGTAAGGGTGTTCTCTTAGGATCTGATACTGTAATAAAGGGAAGAGAAAGATGAAACAGGCATTTCATGTTTGTCTGTTTTCTCTCCATGTCATTTCGTGAACATGTACTCACACTTGGCCAAGAGTAGTGCATTCAGACACTGAATATGAGTATTGAAGAGGGGACTGAGAAGGAAGAAGCTTAGTGTTCTGCAATAGGAATTATGCTTTGGGGATTTTACGAATTGTTTCCCTCTTTTTCACCATCATGCTCTTCTTGCACACTTCCTTGTCTTTTGCTATTGAGCGAAAGTCTGGAGGCTCAGAAAGCCCAAGTTTCATCTGAGAAAGATTTCCTGTGTCAGAGAGAACGGAAGGGATTCTGTTTCCATCCTTTCATGCCAGGAAGGATGAACTGCCTGTATCAGGAGGTGCCGAATTGGTTCTGGGTGCTGCTGTAGCTCACAGAATTGCAAGACCCAGTGCTGCAGGAGTTCAAATAACAGACCAGTGGAAAGGCTCAGGGGCCACAAGCTGTGCTGCATCTCTCATGGACTTGCAAGGAACCTCTCCTTTGGTGTCTGTGCAAGTGCTGGCTGATGTGGGCACTAGGATTGCTCTTTTAATCAGGCAGCTCCAGTACCTTTCAGAAAAGAATTTTCATGGCACATCATGAGCCATTAATCTCTTGACTAACCATAACATTTCCTTACTCCTTGGTTTTACAGCATTACTCAAACACTGACATTTGTCATTTCACCAGCCATCTCCCTTGACCTCTAGCATCAGGCACTTGCAGGGGGAAGGATCTGGTCTCACAAATATTTTCATACTCTGATCTCTGTGATTTATTAACCATGAAGTTTTGCCTTCAGAACTCAAGATGCCATTTCAAATAATTTCATGTGCAAAAGTCGAGTTATTGGGCAAAAGGGATCCTTGATAGCTGGGTACAAAGGACAGCAGGACTGCTGTTGCTGTTTTCTTTTCAACTACTGTGCTTGCTGTGTGACCTTGAGGAAATAGGTTCACTGCAGCTTTATGGTTCCGTTTTTGCATAGGGAAAATAAGGGCAGTGATAATTGCTTTCAGTTGTAAAACACTTCAAGATTTATGGAATATGAATGATTCTTACTAAGTGAAAAGTGTTGCAAAGCTGGCTTAGTTGCACACTGTGCTAACAAAATCCCATATCAGCCTATTGACCCCAGCCTGAAACACTCATTAAAGTTTATGGGACATTTTGGTGGATGAGTTGAGGCAGTTGTTCTGCTGGAAATATCATACTGAAAGCACTTTTAAATCCATCATCCGCTTTGACTTTTTTCTCTATTAAAACTAAACACAACTGCTTGCTCTTTCCAGTTTTCTTAGTTTAGTTTTTGATGGGTAAGTACTCACTGTTAACTCAGCTTGTACCCCCATGGCATCTGAGACATTACAGTTCATTCTAGTCATAGCATAAACACACAATAGCTGTTGTACTGAGACAAAAAGAGTTATAAAACATGTAAGATATCCAATGGACTGGTATTAACTATCAAGTTGCATGGTCACTTTTGAATGTCAAATGTTCTTTTTATGGATACTGCATTAATTTAATTTGTGCTTAAACGTTAGCTAGGCTAGACATTGGTGTCTGAAAAGTTTACATATTTTTCCAATGTCAAAATGTGTAAATTTAGTATTAAAGAAACAAAACATATTTACTTGTACTAGAGGAAAAATACTTTCGTAGCAAAGAAATTAACTGAGGTGCTCTTTAGAAATAGGTCTGGCTTGCTTACAGAATTGTTGCTTATGCAGTAAAGCAGATCTACAGATGTTTTCTTTTTTTCTTCCAGATAAAACTTGGATTGTTTGAAAAGTGGGGAGATATTTCACCATAGTACAAAAGAAGATACAGAAGAGGAGAGCAGAATGAGAGCTTTGCAAGTGCCACGTGCCTGCAGCCTGCTGTCTTTAGCGATGCTGTTCCTTCCAGTCACTGGAACGTCAAAACAAAATATCCCAAGACTGAAGCTTTCCTATAAAGGTAAACTTTTCAGTAGTTTTTCTGATTCTGGCACTTTCGTTTCGATGTGATACTGCCAGCAGTTCTTTTTGTATTACTAACCAGGAAATACATAATAGAAGCCTTAAAGATGGATGAATTCTGCCTCGGGGCAGTATTAAAATCTGGGTTTTTTGTTGTGTCGGGGCACATGTTTCTGAAGTATAAATGTCTTTTAAAAGTATTATTTCTGTTTGCTCCAAGAGGATGTTAACAGACTATACATAAATTAGAGGGGAGTGGTCCTTGAAAGGCTCTGAGGTGCATTGGAGACATTCCTGTGTGGCTGGTGTGGATGATGTGACACATGGAGGACATTCACACCTTCCTACAGCATCAGAGAAAGTTGAGAGCGCTGACTCAAGTGTTTCAAGGGGACTGACATTTATTTTTGTAATAATTCTTTTTCTATCACTAAGTGGGTATGTTAAACTCTTCATATGTGGTTTTCTTTCTCCTTGCCTCTTTGGATCACAAAAGCGTGATTCTCTGCAGAATTTCTTAGTCTTGTGTGTAGTTCTTGTTAAGAATGGTACTGTCTGAGGGATTTCAACACAGACATATTTATGTATTAATGGCCAATTTTTTAAAGAAGGTGGATTTCTTTTTGCTTTGCATGTACAGTACACCTCCACAGGCACAGAGATGTGTCACTGACACTTCCTTCTTTAGTGAAAACAAATGCTCTCCAGTTAGTTATGTTTCAGCTATGTCAGCCCCTTGCCCTTAGGGGAGCTATTTCTGCTCTGTTTTTCAAACTTATGTCTTCCTATGCATTGCAGAGTTACACTCAGGATGGTGTGATGGGACAGGCTGTAGAGCCTTCATCGGGGCTTATGATATGTTTATCATGAGTTTAACACCCAGAGAAATGTATTGAGTAAGCAGAATGACATGCTATTTATTTACAAGCTTCTCTTTTGCTAGATTTGCATGCCACTGTGCATGCTATTCCACTGTGTATATAAATGTGTTTGGATGTGTTTGTGCGAGAGAGACAGAGGAAGCAAGATCAAGGGATCTTGACAACATTTTTATAAATTCAGGGAACAGTTGCACTCCCTGAAGCCAATGCATACAGAAACTGAAAGAGCTGACATGAGTTATGAAAGTTAGCAGTAAAACCCTCCTGACATACAGCCGGCCTTCTCACAGCTAGGCCTTTTGAGCTAATTCCCAAAAGCAGCATATACCATATGGCCATGGCATTTACTGTGGATTTGACACTCACGATTAGTGAATCCCTCTCAACTTCAAAAGCAGATAGCCTTTGGCAAAATCCTGATGGATGCCTTTGGCAGGTAAAGAGGGGGAGAAAGAAAAATTAGTGAGGTCAACACAGGGGAAAAAAAATGGCTGAAATCTTAGTTTAAAATAGTGGCAGAGACCTGCTGGGAACAGTTGGGAAAATGCCTGAGCTCGTTTAAAAAGACAGTGAGCAGATGATTGATATTTAGGCCCTGACCCAAACTTTTATTAGCAACTTTATAAACCTTTCAGTTTGGCTTGAGGGATACCGTTTCCTGTCCAAACTTATTCACCTATATCCCTGTAGGGGGGGAAAATCAACAACAGATACAGATGCAAAACAGCACGTAAATCTTAGTTTTGAGAGCTGTGATGGAACTGAAAAGTCAGAAGAAAGAGAATTACCAGAATTTATTGTGCCTTGTCTTACTTTCTTGGGGGGTTGGAAGGTGTATATTTTTCCACATGGAACAAGAAATAATTTAATGCTGTTTTTTCACATTTATGTATTGTAAATGATTCCAGTATGGCTTATCATAATTAAACTATATTTTGCGTGTTGACAACAGAATATCAGATGTACTGAATATTTAATATAGTTGTGAGAATTAAGTCCACCTTCCTCCCCCCAAATCTTTCAAACAAAACAATTCCAAGGTTTCTGAGAATAAGATGTAGGAGAAATGAACTGGTTTTTTGCCAGTTCTCATAAAATTGTTAGTCATGTCACTGACAAGTCCTGGCATCTCTGTTCTTTGGAATTCATACTTGAACTCTCATGAAGAGGAGAATACAGGGCTCTTTTCCTTCTTTATGGAAAACAGATGAGAACTGGCCACATCAGGCAGTTCCAAAAACCTGGTCACATGTGTCTTTGAAGGGAAGGTTTCATCTCCTTTCAGGTGCAATGTGCTTATGGCATAGCTCCATCTTCCCAGAAGAGCTGAGCATTTGCTGGGGCAGGAGAGCTGGAAGTAAGCGGGACTTTGCTCTGCAGTTACTGAAGCTTCCAGTTGCATCAATCAGTGGTGGATGGAGGAAGAGGGAGAGGGGTAGGGTGGTTAAAGATGTGTCTATAACTGCAGGAGTGCTTCAATAAACCACAGCATGTCAAAGCTCCTTTGTGTTCAAACAGCAATTGAAATTTTAGACCTTCTCTGAATGGCAGTTATAGGTTTCCTTCTTCTCAAGGTTGTCATCTTAACGAATGGGAATCTGTGCAGGAAATGTTAAGATATTCCAGTGAGTGATGTTGGGATCAATGTAAAGTCATACAATGGATTTCCTTTATTGTTTGTCCCAGTCTAAAGATGTGTTCTAAAAAATTGTGCATGTATAAAACTAAAACTACACACAAATCAATTAAAATATGTTGTAGTACAGAATCAAAGTCATATATTTTCCACCTGTGTTAACCGAATACACTATGATCTTTAATCACATATCTCATCCTTTCACATTTTCCCTGATCCATTAGTTGAAAAATTCTCTTATTCACTCAGACTTAACGTTTAGATACTCGTTCATGTCATTACTATCCCAGAAATTGTCACTCCTCTTGTGATGTTTTTAGGGTGCTCTCACTCCATATACCTTACTTATTCTGTGTATCTTAGATACTTCTACAAGATTGAGGTGCTTTTACTATTACAGCTTTAATATTAGGAGAAGGTAACAAACTGTCTTCTAATAGAAGATTATGATCTTTAGAAAACCAGGGGATGATTTTGAGTAATATTCCATATTTTGACTCTCTTTGCCTAGTACTGCTTTCAGTCTAAGACCAACAGTGTGTATTTATCACTCATTTTCATGTAGCTGGAGATAACCTGTGACCTTCATCCAAACTGCAGAACTCCACAAGCACAGAAGTGATATTCAGCTTCCCTAAGCAGCACGTCCTTGTTGTCTGCTGCCTCATTTAACATCCTCATTCCAACCTCTAGAGCAGATGCAGAAGGTTTTCATATACCAGTCTAATTCATTAATGTCATTTTCAGGACAGCATCAGTTCTGTTACTAAAGAATGGAAGGCTCAGTGTCCTAATTCATGTATGTTTAATTCATACAGTGTAGACAGTCTTGTTTCTGTTTGATCTTCTGAGTAATAATTTTTCCTAATTCATTGGGAGGTCCTTCCATAAATATCGTGTGTGTGTCTTTTTAGATTTTACTTCATAGGGAGAAGTAAAGAATAGCCAGACCAGAAGGTTGATTGCCTTCTGAGAAAAAGAAGAAAAAAAAGCAAATTTTTCTCAATTTGTGGCTATCCTAAAATTTTCTGCCGAAAGAGAGAATCCTAATTGCAAATTTAACCCTATTGATTTGATTTACTTGGCTGCTTTTCATGGACAGTTTAGTAAGTGTAGTCTGTGTTCTCAGTGAATGCATTTATATTACAAAAGTGTGCACCCTAGTTTCTTGGCTGGGGGGCATGCCCTAGCCCAGATTTGGACATTGTCACCAGTGACATCCACAAACATCTATCATTCCCGTGTGGGAATGTGGCCATTCCCCAGAGCAAGCCATGCTTACTGTGACAGCGGTGACTTGGTCAGAGGACCAGGAATCCTGCATTGTGACACAGTACAGAGGAATAAGCAGGACTGAAGGCAACGTTTGGCTTTTAAAGCAGGATTTACTTAGCACTGTTAAAAACGACTATGGTAGTAATTTACATCTAATAAACAAAAGCATTATTCTCAGCTGATTTGTTTTTCTCCATATAGAATGAATTAAGATGCAGTCTCATTCTCACTGAAGTCATGGCAAGAGTTTTTCCACTGAAGTAAATTGAAGCAAGATCAAATTCACGCTCCTCACTTTTTTCATCTTACCTAAATAAACTAAAGACAGGTAGTTCTTTCTCCTCTGCTGAAGGATGACAGTGCTAAATCATCAGCTCCACATGGAAATTAGCCATGTTTAAGGATTGTTTAGTTTCACGCAGTGTTTTGCGCACAGGATTTTCTTCCCCCAGAGTGATCCATTCTTAAAACATGGTGAAAAAGCAAACAGAGAACATTTTGGTGCCAGGAATTCTTTTGAAAATTTGACTGGGTGAATGCATTTCCTTAATGTTCAAAAATTATCCTTTGACCATGCTATTTAACAGTGTCAAGCATTCTGTTCTCTATATTGTTTTTGCTTTAAACCTGTTTCATTTTAGAACTGATGAGATGCTTAACTGTTGCATCAGAGCAGTTAGTTTGTTCAGTTTCAGTACAGCTGGCTTATTTCCATGTCATGCATCATTTAATTATACATATAAAACATAGTTAAAATTGTACAGCTCCATGAGCCTCACTTAAACTGTCTGTGGCACTGCAGTAATCCCAGTACCCTGACGGGGTGTTGCACAGCTGTGACTGGTTGGAATGTGGTAAACTGGTGATGTGTAAGAGAGCCTAGAAGTGAGCTTGCATTTTGCAGCTGTGCTTGCTCTACTGGAAGAGGAAGTTAAACCAGAAAAAAACTGCTCTTGTGGCAATATCAGCATCTGTAAATCTGAATGCTTAATGAAAATCAAGGAAAATGTGCTGAGTGAGGAAGTGGTGCTTTTCCCTTGTTTGTCATTTATTAATTTTTGGTGGTTTGTTATTTCTCAGAAAAATCTATCTCAGATTCCTCTGTGGAAAAACATGAAGTGTTTATGTGAGAGTGAAGATCCTAGTATTGGATGATTGTCTAGATATGCAAAAGACTTTGCCTGTTTTGTCTCAAAAATGCTTTCTGGAGGCAGTGATCATTGAGACTTAAAATGTACCCTAGCTTGGGGTACATTTGGATGGATGGGCACTGCTGTCCATGTGTATATGCTGTCGACTGAGTATAAACTTGAAGGCATTTATTACATCTTAGTAATGGGAAAAGCAGCAAATTTCTTACAGACATTTTTTTCCTTTTTTAAGCTAGTGAACTTGAAGGTCAGATTCAACTATATGTTGCATTTTCTGTCATATAATTATCATATCTATAATGTCCTGAAGAGCAGCCTCCAGTCAGTGACATCAACAGTTTACACAGCAGTTGAACTAAGAATAACCTTGGAGAACTGACCCATGTCAACCTCTTATGAGTGTAAACTGTAGTTCACAACAGTTTCTGTTTTTTCATGATCACAGAAGGGCCTCAGTTGGATAAAAGAAGAATTGTGTTCAAAAAATACAAAACTATTCTGCTGAATGTTCACTTTACTGTATCTCAGAAGAAGAGAGGAAACAAAACTGAAAGAGTAATACTTAATAAAGTATTTTTGCTCCCTTATAAAAAGAAGGACAGGACAACATCAAAAACAGCTTCCCTAGAAGAATGCAGGGAAGATACATGGTAAGTGGCATCAGCTTGGAAGAGGGATCAAAACTCTTTCTTTGATTGCTTTTACTAATGACATCTGTTTAAGCAAATCCAATTCAGAGCAGTTTCAGAAATCCCAAACTTGTTCTCTTTCTGAGCACTATTTGGAGGGCATGATCTGCCTGACATCAGTGTCTGTCTAGCAGTGGACATCTGTGGTCACTATGCAGGTGCTCGATTCACATCCTGTTTCCTTTTCCTCCCTCCCCATTTCTGCAGTTCCATTTATAGGTGAGTTCCCCAAAGAAGAGCTGAGGAACATAGGGGATGACTCTTCCGTACTCACAGTCCTTTGGAGATAAATACACAGAGATAGCAGAAAGAGTCAGAATTTCCTTTAATAAACCAGCGCAATATCAGACAGGAAGGGCCAGGAAGTGCTCCAAGAGCTAGAGCATTACACAGATGGGCTGGGAGGGCTGGGAATGTTCAGCCTGGAGAAGAGGAGGCTCTGGAGAGCCCTTAGAGCCTTTTCCAGTGCCTAAAGGCACCCCAAGAGAGCTGGAGAGGGACTTGAAGAGCCTGGAGTGAAAGGACAAGGAGGAATGGCTTCCCGCTGCCAGAGGGTGGGTTTAGATGGGATATTGGGAAGAAATCCTTCCCTGTGAAGGTGCTGAGGCCCTGGCACAGGTTGCCCAGAGAAGCTGTGGCTGCCCCTGGATCCCTGGCAGTGTCCAAGGCCAGGCTGGACAGAGCTTGAAGCAACCTGGGATAGTGAAAGGTGTCTCTGGCCATGGCAGGGGGTTGGAACGGGATAATCTTTAAGGTCCCTTCCCACCCAATCCCTTCTGTGATTCCATGATTCCAGCATCTCTACACACATGGAGAGCCAAAGCGCAGTGCAGCATCTTTGGCACCTGATCCTTAAGGTCACTTTGCTGGGCTGATGTTGGGAAACAAGACCTATGGATGGACTGATGAAGTCAGTCAATATTTTTGCCTCCTGCGGTGGAAAACACCTGCGATTCCTTTCCTTGCAGAGCTGCTGGGGGTTAAACAGCAGACAGTGCTTATGGGAATAACCCCTCAGCTGATCTGTCTTCCCTTGGTGGTTATTAACAGTGGCAGGGAGTTGTCTCCAGGATGCCCAAACGTCCCAGTGTCACTGTACGTGTCCGTGTGCGTTCATGAGGTTCCGAGGCGGGAGCCAAAGCTCCGGGCGTGCGGATCCATCACCTATTTCCATGTGGAGTGATGTTCTGTTTGAAGGCATCCCCGACCTGTGTCTGCTCAGCCGTCTGACCACGCTTGAGTGAGGAGTTCCAGTAAGGATATCCATTGGCTGAGGAGAGCTGGAAAGGCAGACATGGAGTCAGTGTTACCAGGAAAGGGGAAAGCTGATCGGAGAAAAGGAGAGGGATAGTGGTAGATGAGTCATGGTCTGGCAGATTTTGGTCAAGGTGTTCTCCAGGGAAGCCTGTGTCCCTGGAGCTCAGTTACGCTGTAGGGTGCTGTTGCCTTGGATTGGGAGAGGCTCATTATTGCTGCCCTTTTCCAGCCTCATTTGCTTTCTGTATTTAACTGGGGCAACCAGATCCAACTGAGTTTTGAGCCAACTACTTGTTGCATGCCACCACTACCCCTGCAGCTCCATTTCTCCGGAAAAGGGGGAGGGAGAGTGAAGAGACAGGGACACAGGACTAACCTTCCTCTTGCAAGTGTCCAATGTCTATTTCCCAGGGAGCTCCACGGAAGATTTCTGTGGGTGGTTCCCAGCCGTTGTGGAATTTGGGGATGTAGGTGGGGATGTTCGTGTCTCGGGGCCACTCGGCTCTAGGACAGAAAGTGGGAATATGAGGTGACATTCACGAAGAATGTGTCTTTCAGGGCATCCCCTGAAAGAAGAAGCAGGAGCATCAGGGAATCCAAGCATCCCGTCTGCGTGGGGAGCCTGGGGAGATGGCAGCTCTGTCCTTACCTGGATCTGGTCCATGTCTCCCCCAGGGAATCCCAGAGGTTTATCTCTTTGGGTGTCAGGTGTCCTCTCAGGAAATCGGTGGTGTCTTTAGAAAGCAGTGGGCTGAGGACAGACGGGGCCAGCTCGGGGCCACCGCAGCTGTTGATGATCTGGGTCACACACAAACCACACAAAGAGAAGAGAACTTGCAGGAAACGGTCAAAATGTCAAACCAGGGACACACAGATGAGCAGGAAGCGAAGACAAAGCTGATCCTTGGATCAGCACAGTCACTGCAAGAAACATCAACTAAGTCTTTGAAGGAGACTGGACAGTTCAAGGGAACATGAGATTTTTTTGGATTGGAGTCAAAGGAAGAGCTGATCTACAAATGAGCTGTTGTTACAGACGAGTGAAGTGTCAGAAGCTGACACTTCAAAAAATGGAAAGTATCTTGCTATTCCTTTGTGGCTCCTTTTCCAAGTTGGGATTTCTGCTTCCAAGCATTTTCAGTGCAAATACTGAGCCGTATTTGCCTGAAGGTGAGACCAGACAGATTCCCAGTGGGGATTCCAGCTGGCTGCCCCTTTTGTTCACAGTAATGCCTTATTGACCCGGTGGAAGGATTCATATTTGCTGGGATTCCTGTATTTACTTCAAGCTTCAAACCGGATCAGAGGCCAGGAACAACCGGCATCACTTCTGGAAGTTCCTGAGAAAGCTGTGGCCAGGTATGAGCAGTTTTCCAACCCTGTTGCACAATCTATCTACTTGTAAGTGTGAACTAGAAATAAAAGGAGTTCCCAGTGAGACCTGGGAATAAGATTTACCAGTTCCAGCGGCCTGAAGAGGAAATGCACCAACTCTGAAGCACGGGGGTTTTGGATGTGCTTCCTTAGTTTGGCCTGAAAAGAGAACGTAAACACAGTTTAACCCTAACCTGAGTGTGCCTTCTCTTTTCTGTCACATGGGGCGAGTGTTGTGGACTGATGAGAAGAGTAAGGGATGGAGGAGTAGGAATCATTCATTTTTATTTTGTGTCCATTTCTAATTCCCAGTGAATTTCAGGCGGGGGGGAATACCCTCTCTGTTAAATCAGTGCCTTTAAAGCTAATTTGAACAGACACAGAACACCTTGGCTTATTTTGAAAGTCCTAGTGAGGAAGGACCAGGATTGCTGGTGCTTCTGCCTCTTGCAGGGTTGAGAATCCCACTAGTTCCATGGATGAAAACAACAGGATAGGTGTTCTGAGGGTCCCCTGGCAAACTGCTGACAAGGGAAAGTCTCCACCAAGGTCTTGCCTGGGGCACCCGGAGCTGCCCTGGCCACTGAAAGGCTCCAAATCCAGTGGTATTTGAGGTGAGCTGTGGCAGAATGGAGGAGCAAACACTTGGGATTGATTTACTGCAAGAACTGGGTTTCAGTAACAGCAATCAGCTGAGCTGTGGTGAGAAACCTCTCCAGTTTGTGCTCCCATTCAGCTCCTTCTCCTGTCCTGGACTCCTGGCACTGTTGCCATGGGAGACAGGCTCCCCGCTCCTACCGAAATGCAAAGCATTTGAAATGCCGGAGATGAAACATTAATGTGGAGTGGGAAGTGCGAAACAACTGCTGGCAGCAGGGTGACCCAATGAACGGGCACTTCCCAGGGACTCGGCAGCCCCATGGTGAGGAACGTGGCAGGACCCCACCACAGTGTCCCAGCTCTGCTGCGTGCTCCACCCTGGGCTCTTGCCAGGAGATCAGCTGCTCCTTCTGATTCTGAGCAGGCACAAATTAGCCATATTTGCTTCTCAAAGAAAAGGCTGGAGCTTGGTATCCTGCTTTAAGGTTGTTTACAGTCTCTTGGTTTTCCTTATTAATAACTGCCCAGGAAGGAGCTTGTAGGATGTGTTCGCTGGACAAGTTTGGTCACAACTGACAGAATTCCTGCTGCAGTGGTGAGGCAGGGACTGAGCCTGGTTCACTGTCCCCAGAGCTCAGGTAGTACAGGACAGTCAGGCCAGTAAAGCCCCTGCTCAGGGCTGGGAACGAGATCCTGGCCAGCTTTCCCTCTCTGCCCCTCTCTGCAGTCCTGCTGGCCTATGTCATGCCCTGGGGCCACTCTGCCGTTGCTCAAATGGCCAAAATCCACTCATCCAGGAGTGGGAAAGGGAGGGAGGGCACAGGAATTCATCTTAGGTGGTGAGGCCTGGAAATTTTCAAGGCAACAAATTGATCTTTGGATAATTACAGCAGAGCAGAGAACACGGTGCCATGGGCTCTGGCAGGGCTGTGCTCAGCTCTTTGTTCTCTCCCAGGTCCAAAAGTGTGACCAGTTCCAGCAGCAGCAGCAGCAGTGACAGCTCAGCCAGCGACTCCTCTGACAGCCAGGACTCCTCTACCTCCTCCGAGGACAGTGACAGTGAGGACAGCTCCTCCTCTGTTGAGAGTCTTTCTGAAGAACGGCTAAAAAGCAAAGGTCATGATAACACAGCAGGCTTAGTAAAGATGCAGACACTGAGTCCTTGAGCAAGAGGTTGCATAGATAACAGAATGTGCATTCAGATAAGTAAGAAGACAGAAACCATATGGAAGAGGAAGATAAGACCACCGTGTTTACAGATCCCACGGAATAGCTCCCACCAATGAGGAGCTCGACTTTTGCAATATGTATGAGCTAATTAAAGGTACTATAAGTGTAGTTTTGAAAAATAAATCGAGACTTGCTGAACATGATGCCTTGAGTGCTTGTCTCCCGCGACTCCACCCAACACTCCTCCTCCTCCCCCTCCTCCTCCTCCAGCAGCTCTTCCTCCTCCTCCGACTTCGACTCGGATCCGAGCTCCTCCAGCAGCAGCAGCAGCAGCAGCTCTGAGGATGAGCCCCCAAAGAAGAAGAAGAAGAAATAGCTGGGGAGCTGCAGGACTGGTGTGGAGTGGGGGACAAGCCCCTCCCAGGGGCTGGAGCACACGGCTGCCAAACATTCAATGGTCAACATTTCTACTGCTCACACTTTCCAAGTGTTTTGCCTAGTTGTTCCTAGGACATGGAAGGTATTAAATGGCTTCCTGAGACGTACTGAGAGAGTATTTTTGTGCTTTATCCTTTTATGGAAGATTTTACTTTTTTAGTTCCAAGAAAAATTAAAAAAAAAATCTATCATCAGATTCGTTTCCATGAGCTGAAGTCCAGTAACCTGGATGCTTACATGCTGGAAAGCAAAAGCTTTTTATTGCAGGTTATGTTGTGCATCGTGTGCTGTTCCTCTGTTAATGACAGCTTCACTTCCATTGAGAAAATCCTCTCCAACTGTTAAAAGCAGAAGTTTTTCAGCGCTGCTGTGGAGCTGTGGCATTGTTGAAGCTGAATGCACAACGTGTCCCACACAGAGCCTCCCATCTCATCAGCTGGTGCCAAATGGATTCTGTGCTGCTGAGCTTGTGTTCCAATGGCTTTTCCTGATGCTTCCAGGTCCAGTCTTAAGTGCACCATCCAGCTGAGCTGTGTTGGTTTGTTACTGATCAATGGAGTGCTTGTCCTGCCCGCAGGCTCTGGGCTTTTCACTCCCCTGTGGCCTTGGCTCGTGCGTTGGAAGTGTTTGCTGAGACACAGAGTGTTGGTGGTGGGAAGCAGCAGCTCAGTGACTTGGGGCTGCTGCTGCTTTAGGAGTTTCATCTTTGTGCCTTTTTTTTGTCAATTCGGTGTGCCCCAGTGAGACAAGGGCTGCAGTGGGTGTTCTGCAGAGCTCCAGCATAATATTGCCACGCAGCAAAAGCAGAGAAATAATAACAGCCACAACTGGGCACTGTTCTCACTGGATGCTCAGTAAAAAAGAGACTCCTTGAAATAAAGGGCTCAAAGGAAAGTGTTTCCCTTTGCATGTGTGAAATGCAGGATTGCCGAGTGACAGTCTGCAGAAATTCAGTCATTCTTTGTTTGTGGGAACTGCCCTGGAGAAGGAAGTGAATGCAAAAGCCCCACAAGCCCTACAAAAGCAGATGCAGACAGGCTGCAGAGCAGGGATTGCTGGATGCAGAGTGGGAATTCGTTGTTCTTCTGGTGCATTGAAGCAGTTGCCA
The DNA here is from genome assembly GCF_965178545.1 of Coloeus monedula. NCBI lineage: Eukaryota > Metazoa > Chordata > Aves > Passeriformes > Corvidae > Coloeus > Coloeus monedula. The sequence continues at coordinate 155,943 of NW_028120711.1, read as the reverse complement.
TTAGGATTTTATTTGGTGATGCAGTCTCCTGAATTTCTTCTTGTCGGAGTGCCCTTTGTGGGGAGGGGGCATCACTTGTGGAAGAATTCTCAAGTATCTTGGTTTAGGTAGAATACAGTAACTAAAGTATTTTTAATAATTTTTATGGAAAAAGTAGTGCGTAGACTTCCTTTGGAATAAACTGTACTTCTTTAAATGTTTGTGCGTGTGTGTCTGTGTGCACTCCTGTGTTTTACAGAACACGCTGCAGACTGTAAATAAAACTACCAGAAAGGTGTTGAAGTCTTGTGGACTGAATGTACCATTTAATGGGAAAGGGAATAAATTATTAAGCAGCAGTTGCTAAGTGGATGCTTCCTGCAAATATCTGAAATCTTTGTGGTGTTTGTGTGCAGGTTTCAGCTGGAGTTGCCCTGGCATTGCCTCCCAGAGGGGCAGGATTGCTCCCCAGGAAGTTCTCCAGCCAGAAGTCCCTCTGGATCCAGATTATTTTTTAAAAAAAGTTTAGTTTGTCTTGGCTTTTTCTTTTTTTCCTGCCCTTTCTGGTTTGTCTCTCCCTGTTCTTCTTTTACAGAGGAACCCCTCCCCAGCCTGGCCAGAGCCGCAGCCTCCTTCATGTGCCGCTGCCTCACTCGCTGCTGCTGGTGCTGGCTCAGGAATGTGCTCAAAGCCCGGCTAAGCAGGAATTGTTCCGGGCCTGCTCTGTTGAATCGCTGCCGCCGCGAGCAAAGCTGCCCCTGCTCCTTGAGGGGAGCGCTCGCTGCAGCCCGGCAGGAAAAGAGCCCAGGAAAAGCCGCGCCCTTTGCAGGAGAAGCGCTGGGAGCAGAGGGGAGAGCGGGAAAAGGCAGCGAGAGCAGCTGGGCGGGTGGGGCGGCATCAGCGCTGATCCCTCCGCGGGCAGGAGCGCATCACAAATAGTCCCTCCGGGAGATCACTCCGCGGGCGGGCGCCATCACCGCTAATACAAGTATTTATAAATTCAAAAGAACTCATTAACACAGAAGAAAGCAAGTATGCTTCATGCTGGGTGGGAAACACAGGGTCTAAGGGATAAGAATTTTAAAGTTGTTTATTTTATTTATTTTATTTTTTTTTTATTTTATGAGAGAACTACATATCCCATGGCACCCACAGAGTTCAGGACGGGTAGAGAGGATGAAACAAACTTTAAAGAGAACCTTAACTGAATTAATAATTGAAACTCAAATGTCATGGGGTATGTAGTTCTCTCATAAAATTTAAAAAAATTAATATAAAATAAACAACTTTAAAATTCTTATTTTATTATTATTCCATGTTCTTCTCCCCCTCCTGGATGAGGAATAGGGGTCGGTATTTGCGGCTGTGCACTGTAAGGAAATAAACGAGGAGTGGCTGAACCTGCCATCGCAGGTGGCTGTGATCTGGCCACTGGAGGAGAGGGTGCAGTGGATCTGGGTAGGGTACTGCCAGCATGCGGGATGGGTGAGGGGTGGGGACCCAGTGCTGCAACCTCTGGAGGCAGATAATCTGCACGTTCTCTGAGTCGGAAATAAAGGTGACGAACAAAGTCATCCGAAAGCTGAAAGCGACGGTGGAAAAATGAGGGATCAGATGCCTGTTGTGGATTTCGAAGCTGTGAAGAAGGCATATGAGAAGTTGGAGTTGTATTGGTTGTTGTAAAAAAAGGAGATGAAGCTTGGGAAGATAGAGGAATGCTTTCTGAAGCTGTGCTGGTCACTATATCCTTCTCACTGAAGTGTTGAGCAGGCATTTGAGGATGAAAAAGTCCCATAAAATCAGCTGAATGTCCCTGAGAAGTTCGAGAAGAATGTGCATGAAATGGAATGTCTCGATGCGAGACGTCACTATTAATAACACGTGCTTGGTCCTGTTGTGATGGAAGAGGTGTCCACGTATAGTTGAGAAAGTCCTCTTTCTGTTCTGGAGATAAAATCGTATTTGTTTCGCTGAAATGGCACGGGAAACATGGTTCAGCATCGTGTGATTGTTGTGATAATCCTCTGAGTGGTGTTATCAGACTGATGATAGGGGGTACATGCCGTGGTGACACGGCAGCTGTTGAAATGTCTCTGCTGTGTGTCCACGGCTGTGGCTGCGGTGCAGACGGGGGCTGTGTGGACACAGAGCTGGTAGGAGGTGTAGCTGCCGAAAGCTCCTAGGATGGAACTGCAGTAGCCGAACGAATTGCACTGCTGGCTGGAGGTGCTGTGCTTATCGGTCGTATCGGCGTGGCAGCTGAAGCGTCCGTGTGTGGCTGGAGGTGCCGGGCGGGCGGCCGGGACCGTGGGCGGGACCGGGCTGGCCTGGGAAGCGCTGGTGCCGGGCAGCGGGGCCGGGGCTGGGCTGGCAGCGGGGCCGGGGCGGGGCTGGCAGCGGGGCCGGGGCGGGGCTGGCAGCGGGGGCGGGGCTGGGCTGGAAGCGGGGCCGGGGCGGGGCTGGAAGCGGGGCCGGGGCGGGGCTGGAAGCGGGGCCGGGGCGGGGCTGGCAGCGGGGGCGGGGCTGGGCTGGAAGCGGGGCCGGGGCGGGGCTGGAAGCGGGGCCGGGGCTGGGCTGGCAGCGGGGGGCGGGGCCGGGGCTGGAAGCGGGGCCGGGGCGGGGCTGGAAGCGGGGCCGGGGCTGGGCTGGAAGCGGGGGCGGGGCTGGGCTGGCAGCGGGAGCGGGGCGGGGCTGGAAGCGGGGCCGGGGCTGGGCTGGAAGCGGGGGCGGGGCGGGGCTGGGCTGGAAGCGGGGCCGGGGCTGGGCTGGAAGCGGGGGCGGGGCTGGGCTGGCAGCGGGGCCGGGGCTGGGCTGGCAGCGGGGCCGGGGCTGGGCTGGAAGCGGGGCCGGGGCTGGGCTGGCAGCGGGGGCGGGGCTGCGCTGGCAGCGGGGCCGGGGCTGGGCTGGAAGCGGGGCCGGGGCTGGGCTGGCAGCGGGGCCGGGGCTGGAAGCGGGGCCGGGGCGGGGCTGGAAGCGGGGCCGGGGCTGGGCTGGAAGCGGGGCCGGGGCTGGGCTGGCAGCGGGGCCGGGGCTGACGTCCCGGGCAGGGCCGGGGCCGGGCCAGGAGCGGCTCGAGCCGCGAGCGGCGTTGCCGGGGTAACCGGCACTGAGGAGGGGCGGCCGATGCCGCGCCGCGCAGGCGTGGAAGCGAGGGCTCCCGAAGGCGGAAGTAAGGCCGGGATGGAAGCGGCGGGAGTGATGACGTCAGCAGCAGGCGCCGCCGTTCAAACGCGGAAGCGGCCGCGAACCCGGGCCGCGTGGGGATAGCGGGAGGGCCCGATGGAAGCTCCGGGACCGCCCCTGGCCGCGCGCATGGCTCATCTGATGGGAGGACCCCAGGCTCGGGAGGTAGGGACCTGCCTCTGCCTTGCGCCGTAACAGATGGATCGGGCGAGATGGAAACCGAGAAATATTCTCGGCACTCTCGGTTCCTACACTCAGGTGTATTCCTAGTTCCTGACATTCCTTTAAAACTACCGAATTCTTCTCTCAGGTCCCTGGCAAATGGGGCTTTGCAGCCTGGGGGAGTTCTTGCAAAACGGGGTCTAGTGAAGCGCTCTGCAGGAGTGGTTGTGCACCTGAGCGGTCATTAATTGTCTCCTCTAATGAGGGAAACGTGATTAAACTCCCGGTGCTGTGCTGCTGTTGTGTGTCGGCCTCGAGGTGTGAGACAGTCCCTGTGTCACACTGGAGTTGCTTAGTGGCTGGACTGGGACTGGGACAGGTCTTGTTGGTCAGGAACAAAAGGGAAAATTTATCTTTTGGCTTGCTTAATATCTTGGCTTTATTAATGTATCAATGTCAATTGTTGTCATTTGCTGCCTCCTGCACAGTGTATTTGCAGCTCTGTGTGAGAGCAGACTCTCCCCTGTTGGGGAGTGAGACAATCCTGGAATATCCTGAGCTGGAAGGGACCCACAGGGATCACCCAGTCCCACCCCCGTCCCTGCCCAGACCCCCCAACAGCCCCAGCCTGGGCATCCCTGGCAGCGCTGTCCAAACGCTCCTGGAGCTCTGGCAGCCTCGGGGCCGTGCCCATTCCCTGGGGAGCCTGGGCAGTGCCCAGCAGCCTCTGGGGGAAGAGCCTTTCCCTGATCTCAGCGTGAGCCTGCCCTGGCCCAGCTCCAGCTGCTCCCTGGGTCCTGTCTGTGTCCCAGGGAGCGGAGATCAGAGCTGTAGGCCCCGATGTGTTCTGACCTCACACTTCTCTACCAGAACAAACCCAGTGCCCTCAGCAGCTCTTTCATGGTCCTTCCACACCCTTCCCCATCCCCATGTCCCTTCTTTGGATGCTGTCAGCTTTTTATCTTTTTTATATTGTGGCGCCCAAAAGTGCCCCCAGGACTCCAGTACAGTTTAACAGCAATGAAAGAAAACAGTGGATTTCAACTTTGATCTCAAAAGCTGTCTCAGGCCCCTGATACTGCCTCGAAATGTCTTTGCAGTTCTTGCTTTATGACTTGTGTCAAACATGGAGAGAGTGAGACTGAGCCCCTGGGGTCAGGTTCTGTGTGAGAAGCCACACAGCAAGCCAGAAATCTTTGCTCCAGATCACCAGAAATTTACAGTATTGAGGGCGGAAATACTGAGAGTTGAGTCTTGGGAGCTGAGCCAGGAAAGCAGCACCTCTGCCATGGGCAGATTTGGCACGTGGAGAGAGCTCGAGCAGCTTGCAAGAGGTCCCAGCAATGTGTGTGTGGAGCTGGGAGGAGCATGAGTTGCAGTGTCGTGTTTGGAGTCCCCCTGGGTGAGGATGTAGGAATAGACTGGAGTTTTTGGTGACTGAGGTTTCTTTTCTGTGGCAATAATTGTTCTTGGCCACATCATTTTGGTTTGTTACTCGCCTGTGGTTTGTTCTACAGGCCTGTTTCCTTTCTCTCCTACTATGGTGTCTCAGTTATCTTCAGCAGAGGCTCAGCAATAACTAAACTTGAGCTTAGATACTTAAACTTCAGTTCAGAGTAGATACATGGAAGAAATCTTTCCGTGTGAGGGTGGGCAGGCCCTGGCACAGGGTGCCCAGAGCAGCTGTGGCTGCCCCTGGATCCCTGGCAGTGTCCAAGGCCAGGCTGGACACTGGGGCTTGGAGCAGCCTGGGACAGTGGAAGGTGTCCCTGCCCTTGGCAGGGGTGGCACTGGATGGGCTTTAAGGTCCCTTCCCACCAAGGCCTCGTCTTCCTTTGCCTTCAGTGTCTGCCTCAGAGTTTGTACCCAAACCAAAGTGAGGTTGGTGTCACCTTCTCTAAACTGGGAGAACAGATCACTCCAAGCTGTGGGGAGATGGAGAGGCTGTAGGATGGAGAGGGTGCAGCCCTGCAGACGCCGAGCTGTGGGGTTGCTGCTTTCAACAGCCTCGTTGTTGCTGCGGACACAGCTCAAGGTGGGTCTGAGAGAGACAAACTCTGCTTTTGGGGGTTTGTGTTGATGAGGAGGGGAGGGGAGGTCGCTGCTCTGCTTCTTGTAACTGCTGTGGCAGAGCCAGGAGCCCAAGGCAGGACAAGGGCAAAGCAAACCTCTCCGAGCTCTTGGGTTCTCTTCATTCCCAGATATTCTGATTCCTGCCCAAGTCCAAGTTCATTGTGCTGTGCAGGATGCAAGTTTAATCAGGTTTTAGTGCTGGTTTAGCTGAGTGTTTCTAGGGCTTGAGGATGAAGCCAAATGCTCTGCACTGAAAAAGTGATGGATGTTCAGCACGAGATTCTCTTCAGGAACTGGCACGAAAAGTGGTTGCTGAAGCTGAGGGAGGAGCAATTCACAGCTTGGCTGGAAGAGGGAGAAGTGCTCACTGCTGGTCTGTCACTTCATCCTCATGAGTGAGTCTGGGAGCTCCCGAGATCGGCCAGGCTGCAATTTCAGATAGTTTAGATGGGCTGGCCTTGAAAAAATCATATTTTGGTGCCTGGAGCAAAAGCTGAAGGTGGCAGGAAGTGGCAGCAGTGGCAGGGAACTGAAGTGACACCACCCTGAGCTCAGAACTAATTTTGGTTGTGACCTTGAGCAGTCCCTGGGCCACACCAGAGCTTTTTGTGTCACCTGCTTTGGGAGGTTCTTCCTTGCCCGTGGAGAAGTTGGGTCTGGCACAGGTCTGCTGTGGAGCACCTGTGCCACCACCTTTAAAGAGCCACCCTGGAGGTGTCAGTGAGCCCCTCAGTGCCTGCCCAGCCTAGAGCAGGGCTGGGAGGGCAGGGGGCTCAGGGAGTGCTCATTCCTGGTGGTGTTGGAGCTCTGAGCCCAGCCCTGAGCTGGGTTTGTGGCTCTGAGGGCATGGGGAGTGTCCGGAGCAGGCCTGGCCTGGGCAGAGTAGGAACTCCTGGAGTAACTCCTGAGTAAGCCACACCTTCCACGCGAGAGGGAGGCACTCCCAGAGTCAGGCGCTGTCTCCTCAGAGGTGCTTTGGGGTTTAATTCTGTTCTCACAGTGACTCCTCTCACCTGGGAACCCCGTGGTTACCTACAGAGGGTCTGAGGCCTTAGGGATGTAAATATGGACAGGAGGGGTTGGAATCTGCCTATCAGGGAATCTTCCCCTTGCCCACAGGAGAGTGTGCAGAACTCTTCTGTGTGATGATAATGTTTTCATACTTTAGGTGTGAAAATAAAAAATGGGAGAAATCTCGTTTTTCTGGCAGCACGCAAAGAACTTTCTTCTGTGTCACCTCTAAAACTCTGTGAGGGGATGAATACCTGGGAATCTGAAAGAGACATAGCTGGAAAGCATCAATATGAATGGATTTTTCTGCTTCTTTTTGCACTTGAAAGAAAGGTGAAAGTTACAGGCTGAGTCAAGCTTTTACCCTTTATTTCAATCAATTCAGTTATTGCTAAATATGGCTACACACAGGTAGCCCAGGTGACAGAGCTGCCTCCAGCTGCTCCTTGGCCCCAGTGTCCCACGCGGGATGCTTGAGTTATCCACTGAGAGCCCCCTTGAGACTGGAGCACAGGTAAATCTGCCTGTCTGAAGGGCAGGATTGTGTCCTAAGTCCCTCCTCATTCCTTCCTTTCCTCAGGCCCCACCATTGTGGCTTGGGTGGCAGTGGCACATTGGAAAGGCCTGGGGGTGCCAGCTGGGGTGAGAGCTCGGGGTGCCAGCCCAGGCTCCACCAGCACTTGGCCCACACTGGGGCACAAATTGAGAGATGAACTCTTGGAAGCTTGTCCTGAGGAGGATGAGTGGTACCTGCTGGCGAAATTCGGTGCTTTCATGGAGCTGTGATAAACCCCAAAGTCTTAGACTGCCAACCTACAGCCTCTGCACCGTCACATTCCCCAGTTGCATTTTGTATTGGAATTTTACCTGCTCCCACCTGCGTCCTCCTGCTGGCAGTGCCAGCAGCCCACGTGCTGCCTCTCCTGAGAGCAAGTTCCTGCCTGTTTCCTCTCCCAGCCCCAGCTCTTGCTTCCCTCTGGCAGAGGCAGCTTTAGGTGCAATATCCTGATGTTTCTGCAAGTGGGTTTTGGAATAAACCTACACACGGGATGTTCACGGGTTGCTGCTATGGATTCTGTGAAAGGTGATCAGGAAAAGCAAGTTCAGAGTTACTATGGGGATTCTCTGATTCCTGCCCATCTCACGGAGCTGCTCAGGGTGAAACTACTACTCCCATGCTTTTTATTTTGCTCCTCTTAGTGCTGGTTTTTCCCCAGGTAAGTCAGTGCTGGAGCAGCCCTTGTGGGTTTATCTGTGATGAGCAGTGGTTGTGTCTGCACACGGAGATAGCAGATTCCAGCTGTAGTGTGCAAACGTCAGTGCTTTGTGCCTTAGTGCACAGCCACATTTGTCAGCTGACAGGGCTGATGCGATGAGAAAACCTCGCACTCTCCAATAACCTGAGCACAGGCACTTCCTGCGTTGTTACATTTAACCAAAGCTCTGATAAAAAATACTACATTAATTTTTCTAATGGAGACCAGATTCCGCATTATCATAATTTACGTTTTTGGATAGTCTTTGATTGACTCTGGTGGGAAGGGAGGTGAATCAGTATCTTGTACTTTAGGGAAAGATCTAGGGGAGAATTGAATTGTACTTCCTTGGAATTCACATCACCCGCCCTTAGTCGGAGATGTTGATCTTGAGAACAACAAGCAGAGAACAGCCCAGGAAGGGCTGAACGTGACAAAACAGTGCAGAGCATACAGAAATCCTCTTTGCTGTGTTCATCATTCTGTCTTCATCTTGGATTGTTTCCACCCTTCTCCTCCACCTGGAAGTCACAAGCATCCTGCAGTGGCAGGTACTCTGGGTTCTTCTGCCAGGAGTAGTCTAAGAACAGCTTTTGCTGGGAGCAGCTCTGACCTTGCTGAAATCACTGCTGAAACCTCCCCTGACTCTTGCAGTGCCAGAATTTCAGGGTGCCAGTGGTGAGGCAGGGACTGAGCCTGGTTCATTGTCCCCAGAGCTCGGGTAGTACAGGACAGTCAGGCCAGTAAAGCCCCTGCTCAGGGCTGGGAATGAGATCCTGGCCGGCTTTCCCTCTCTGCCCCTCTCTGCAGTCCTGCTGGGCTATGTCATGCTACTATGTTACAGCATTGTTCCATGTCTTTTTTTTTTTTTTTGGAAGTAATGCCGGATATTGGCAGTCAGGGGCGATGGAGCGAGGTGAGCAGTGACCGGTGGACAGAATGAGTTGTTACGGCCTCAGTCTCAATTTTTGGAGCAGCTCTAAGCATCCGTTGTTGTTTGTGTGTTTTAGGTGGTCCACTTGCAGGATGTCCTGGCCCTGGATGCTGGAGCGTGCAAGCCTAAGGTATAGGTGTGGTGTACTTCAGTCGGAGCAGGGAGGCTGTGGTTTCACAGTCTCTCAGCATGTTTTGTGTGTTTTTGCTTTGCTTCTCTGCAGGTGCTGCTGCTGCCCTGGGCATGCCAAGGGACAGAGGCGAGCAGGTGAGTTGGCATTTAGGTGGGGTGGCTGATAGGCCAGCGGTCTATGGCAGCGTGCTGAGCGTGTCCCTTTTCATTGTGCAGGTTTGTCCTGGCCACCTCCAGAGTCAGATCAGGATTTGAGGTGAGCCGGGGCAGTGGTGTGGAGTAGCCAGGGGATGCTCTTCTGGAGGGCAACAGTGACGTTTTCTGTTTTGTTGTCTTAGGTACCGTGAGCAGGTGTGGAGCTGAAGTTTGGAGAGAGCAGGTAAGCGCTGAGCCTCGGCAGTTTCGAGGGAGGGGGCCTTGCGGAAGGGGTCTCTTTTGGCGTGTGTTGTCAGAGGCTGAATTTTCTCCTTGTTCTCCATCTTTCGCAGCTGCCAAAGCGGACCGTGGGGAACGTGTTGACATCTGAGGTGCTGATGCATTTTTTCTGCCAAGGATGGATTTTGTCCGTTTGTCTTCAGAAAGCTAAGTGTTGGAAGCGGTGGTTGGGAGAAGGGAAAGGCCTTTGGAGTTCCAGGAGGCAATTGGAAGTTAGCTTAGAGGAGAGGGCTGTTGTGGGAGGGCGCCTTGGAAGTAAAGGGAGAGGGTTTCTCCTCAGCATCACCTGAGCCTTTGCTGGGCAGGGCAGTTCCCACCCATCTCTGTCATCGGCCTTTGAGTCTCGACATCATCGTGGATCTTTTTGCCCGAGGAGCTCGCCTTCGGGTCTGGCACGATCGCCACGGTCTCCATTTCACCTACTCGCTGGCGTAGCCACCCGCGGGCATCTTGGCCACTTGCTGGATGGTCAAAGGTAAGGGATCAAAGGTCGGGTTGTCAAGGAATGGGTCAAGGGGTCAAAGGTCAGGGGATAAAAGGTCAAGGCTCGGGCTCAGGATTAGAGGTTCCAGCATGATTTTCCGTGGTGGTTCCCAGTGTGGGGACACGGGGTGTGGGGTCAGTGGCGCCGGGGGCGGGCAGGAGCCCCGTGGGCAGTGGCCGGCAGCGGCGGGGACGCCTCCGTACGGTCGCGCCCCTCCAGTGCCAGCAGAAGCCCCCCTGCGCCGTGCGGTGCCCGGCCCCACTCCTTGCCCTCCCCGCCGCTGCCTTCCCGCACTCCCACCGCACCCCCTGCTCCCCTCCAGCCCAGGGAAATGCAGGAAAACACAAAATCATTGAGGTGGAACAGTCACCAGAGCTGCCCGAGCCATCCCCCCGCCTGAAGGCGGCAGCTGCCCAGAGCCAGGGGCACCCAGCAGGATGCAGCTCCCCTTTCCCAGGAGCTGGAGGCAGGGTTTCCCAGGCAGGGGGAGCAGGGAGAATTTCAGCTCCCAGCAGCTCTCTGTGAGTGCTGGATGGACTCTGGGCTGAGCCAGGTGGGAGGTGTGGGTGGTGTTCATGTCCCCAGGAGCTGCTCAAATCCACCTTAAACTCCTGGAATGGTCTGTGCTGGCAAGAACCTTACAGACCATCCTGTTCAGCCCCTTGCCATGGTCAGGGACACCTTCCTGGGGTGTCTGTGCCAGAGTGGTGGAATGGGCAGGACTTTCTCCCTGAGCCCAGTCCCGGGCAAGATTGGGGTTCCCATGGGAAGAAGCCTGTGAGCTGCATTTCCGGAGCTGGGAGCCTCCATGCCCGGGAGTGTTTCCAGTACTGTTCTTTGGCTTTTTCCATAACTGGGCATGATGTTTCTCCCCAGAGCAAGGTGGTTTTCCCTGGATTGTTGGGGTAAGACACTGGCTGTTTGACAGCTCTGTTGTCTCTTTGTCCTGAATGGAAGAGTGAGGAACGGGGGATGCTCCCGACTGTCCCAGGGATGTGGGAACAGCCCAGTTCCAGTGAGGAATGTGACGCCCAACTCGTGGCGTGTGCCCTGAGATGGTCTTTGCTGTTGTTTTGTCCTTAGAGCCTGTTGGAGTGCTGGCCTGGATTTGGGAGGAGCCAAGTAGCCTGGAGCAGTGAGGTTTTTCCTGTCAGAAATCCATGCTGGGGATGTTTTCTCTGGCTGTCCCAAGGGGAAGGAACAGCTCTGGAGTTTTTGCAGCCACAGGCTGGGGATGCATCCCCTGAAAACCAGTTCAGGATCGTTCATCTGACTCTGTCCCTGACCTGTGACTTCCAGGGAGCCTTCTGGTCTTCTGGATATTCCCAGGAGAGGATATTCCACCACCTGACTTTTAAGCCAGGAATTCCAAACCCAGTAAGTCGGTCACATTCTATGGGAGCTGCCCCAATGGTGGGATGGCAGAGGGCACACCCCACGCTGCTGTTTGGGACATTCCTGACTGGAACGGGAGCCAGATGGGCATTTTGGAGCACTGAGGCCACCAGGGCAGCCTTGAGTGGCATTCCCAGGCAATGCTGAGGCATCCCATGCCTGTGGCAACACATGCCTGATGTGGAGCAGAGAGAGGAAGGGAGAAATTCTGAGTTGATGGGAGGAATGGAATTGGGCTTTCCAGAATGGAATTGGTATAGGTGCTGATGGTATCATGGAATCATGGGGTGGCTTGGAAGGGACACAAAGACCCTCTGGGCTCTGTTATCCCATCCCGTGGCAAAGAACACGTCCAAAACTGCCTCCTCACCCCCATGGAATGGCAGTGGGTGTTGGGAGCTCTGGCTGGAGCACCTGGAGACCAGGTAAGAATAGCAGTGGCATTGTTTTGGCTGCTGCTGGATGTGGTTTTCTCTTGTCAAGATGTTCCTCTGATTGATGTTTTCACAGTAGCTTGCTAGGCCTCATTTGAGGATAATTCCAAGAATTTGGAAGTCGTTGGAAAAGAATGAGGAAAAAAGGTGAACCTGATCCATTTCTAGTAATTCTGAACTTCTCTTGCAGCACCGTTCCAGGGGAAAGCTGGTGAAAGGATAAAGATGCAGAGGAACAAGTGTTGTAAACCCCCTTGCCTCCCTGACAAAGCAAACCTTTCTGCAATCCCAGTAAATCTCTTGGAGAAACTGTGGGATCATAAGGTTTCCTAGGAAAGGAAAACTAAGGACAGAGATGAGGAAATAGGCTTCCAATTAACAATGATTTGATGGAGGTAGGAATGATTCTTGTATGTTTGATGCACCCCTTTTTATTCCTGGGATAATTTTAAATGATTTCTTTAAAAAATCATTTCGATTTGGGAATTCAGATTAGAGAGGAAACGATGCAAAATAAATGCAGGGAGAGATCACAGAATCATCCTGGAATGGCGGAATAATTTGGGTGGGAAGGGACCTTAAGGATCACCTCATTCCATCCACAGGGTGCTCCAAGCTGCGGCCAGCCTGGCCTTGAACACTTCCAGGGATGGGGCAGCCACGATTTCCCTGGATTTACGGGCACAAGAGGAAATTTCCAGCAGGAACTGAGGGGTTTCCCTTGCTCTGCCTGGCCCTAGCAGGGCTTTGGGAGGCAGAGGCTGTGGGAACAGGAGCTTTGTCCACTGCCTTGGAGGAGTCTCTGATGTCCCAAAACCCAGCAGAGCAAGTGGTTGTGGTTTAACATCCCATTCAAAGGAGATGCCAGGCCAGGAACGGGAATGGACTGCAGAGCAGGGATGGTGGCCAGCAGAGGGGTGACTGTCCAGGGGGTCCCAGCAGTCCATCCCTGCTGCCCAGGTTTGGGATGAGCAGGCTGGTGAGTGTCCCTGTGCTTGCTCTGCAGGATGAGGAAGCCAGGCCTGCTGAGGAGGAAGATGAGGAGGTGTGGGAGGATGGAGACAACGGCCACCAAAGGCTGGGGAAGGCACAGATCCAGGTAGGAGACGTTGCCTTGCGAGGAGAGGGACTTGTCTGTCCCGTTGGAATTTGGGGCGTGAGGCCAGTGGAACAAAGGCTTTGATTCCATTTTCTTGCTCGGGTTTTCACGTGCCTTAAGAGAGCTTTGTGAAAATGTCATTATCCCTGATTGAGTCTCTGAAAAACAGGGATTGAAGCTTTCAGAAGGGGCCCAACCCTGCCTGCATGTATCCAAGTGCAGCCCCCACTCCCTGTTTTTGTGTACAGCTGGGATGAGACCTCAGCTGCTGTTACTTGCCAGCTCACAAGTTGTGTAGCTCAGAGCCTCAGCCATGAAGGGCCAGGCTGTGTTTAAAACAGCCCAAGGTGCCAGAGAGCTGAAGTAATTTCCTAGCAGGTAACTTGACTTGGAAGCTGCATTCTAAAATTTGTCCGCATTTAATTGATGTCCCACATGGAGACACCTAAAGAAGCAGAGGTGGGGTGTTCCTAAGAAAAGAGCATCTAAATTCTTTGGTGGTAGAGGGCTTAAAGTCTGAGTGAGGTGCCTTTAGGACACTTCCATTCCAGTATCTGAATAGAATTTAAATGAAGTAGCCAAATCCTGACAAGCTTGTATGAACTCCAAAGCCTCTGCAAGTGGTTTACAGCCAGGGAAGGAGATAAGAGTCTGGAGTCTCTTCCCCAAAACCTGGCTGCTGGTTTCTTTGGCCAGGCATAGGAATAATTGCGTATTCCCTGGGGCTCTCCTTATGGGGAGAGGTTTACTTATGTGCCCTGGGTTTATTCAGTGCATCTTCAAAGTGATGGAAACTGATTGCATTGAAATGCCAGGGGTGCCAAATGTTTTCCCCAGCCAGAGCTCGGAGCCAGCCCAGTGGGAAGGGGTTTAGTGGCCATTTTCCCGCTCCCTCGGGGCAGCAGCACTGGAGCACTCGCAGCCACCCGTGCCCGAGGTGCCGAGTACTGGCAGGAGGCAAAGCCAGGGACTGGGCAGGAGGAGCTTGCAGTGCTCCTGGAATCGCAGAGCTGGAGCTGTGGGTTAGAACTGCCAGGAGCTGCTGCCTCACTCAAACCTTGTTTAAAGCTCAGCATCCCTCCTGCTCCCTTGGAATGATTGTTGCTTCTGTTGTTGCTCTTTCCCGATCCATTATGATTATTATTGTAAATTCCCACTCCATTTCTTCCATAGCCCTTTGCTTCCCAGAGGTGGTGCTTTAGGCAAGCCCCTCCAGCCTGGGAAGGGGCTTTTGGCTCCAGACTCAGTCCCAGTCCCCATGAGCAGCTGGAGCTGTGCTGTCCCCAGCAGGTGCCTTTCCTTCCTTCCCTGCTGCACTTTGGCTTTTTGAGGGCTCTCTAGGGGGCTGAGGGAGAAGTTCTTTGTCATTCCAGGGCAGCATAAGCCCTGATCCCACTCAAAGCAGGAGGAATCATTCCATCCTTGGTTTTGGATACACCTTTGGTGTTCTCTCTCTTTTGCTGACACTGTGTGGTGAAGCAGCAGCTCCCTGGAATAACTTTTATTTGTAAAACAGTGAATTCCCTGCTGGAATCCCAGTCCCAGCCCCCCAGATCAAGGTGCAGTTTAAGGCCTTACACCCTGACCAGGACAAGTTCCTGTCCTTAGACATGGAAAACAGGGGAAAACTCAGACTGGATTGGAGCCAGCATCCAGAATGGGGAGAGTGAGGCAGCGTGCTTGGCCCAGGCTGGGGCTGGTACAGGGGGTGTTCCCCATAGGATGACACCCGTTTGGAGCAGATGCTTCTCTTCCTTTGTCCAAAGTCCAATGGCAAAGGAGTGAAGAACCCACAAGTGGGGCCTGGAAGGAAAACAGTTCTGTTAAAATTAGGCAAAGAATACACTAAGAAAAAATGGACATCCTTTTTAGGTATGAAAGTAAGTAGGGGAAAAATGTTGAAAAAGAGCTCTTTTATTTGGTGCCACCTCTCATTTTTTTATGGATAAAACCTTCTAGTGAGCAATCAGAACAGGAGTGGGAAAGCCAGGAGCCTTTGACTTCCACAGTGGACTTAATTGCCATGCTTAATTTCAACAATTTCTTCTCTCTCTCAGGCCAGGAAAACCCACTTAACTTGTCCCATCTTTGCCAAAAGCTTTGGTGTTTGAGCAGCCAAACCCAATGGGCTCTGGCCCCACCAGCCTGTACTGGAGGGCCCCTGGTCCTGCCCATGGTGTGGGATGAATCCCCAATTGTCCCCAGAGGGGGCTGCCCTGGTCCCTGCAGTGCCCAGCACCTGAGACACACAGAGAGCCCTGTCCAAAGGGGCTCCTTGTCAGGAATGTGGCAGCAGCCCCAGGAGCAGGCTGGAGGTGAGAACTGGGGCTGTGTTTGAGACTGACCAGGTCAGCTCAGTGTTTACCTGTGGGGGGAGTTTGGCCCCCCACACTGAGTTGAAGCTGGATCAGGGTGACAGATGCTGCATTTTGGGCACCCTGAGAGTTTCTCTCCCCCTTGGAGATTTCCTGCGGGGATGGGGCAGGGCAGGGAGCAGAATTAACCCTGCACCTCCCGTGGGCACTGCTGGCCTTTGTCTCTCTGCTGTGCCATCAGCCTGTGGGAATTTGCTGCTGCGGCTCCCACCCCACCTGGGGGCTGCGTGCTCCTGGCAGCCCTTCCCAGCCCCACACCCGAGCTCCAGCGCTGCCTCCAGGCTGTGTTGGGAGAGTTTGCTGGGAATGTGCCTCATCCCTGGGAGTATCCTTTCCTTCCAGAGTGGCTGGATGGAGCTTCTGGGCTTGTCAGCTTCAGTGTTTGCTTGCAAAAGTCACTGCAGGGAAGAATGACAAGGAGGTTTGTCAGAGTGCTGCTGTCAGACCGCACCTGCCAGTCTGTGCTTTGGCTTGGAGGTTGTTGTGTATTGGCCCTGCAGGGAATGAATGTCCCCTTCCCACCTCAGCCCAGCAGATCCCAAGGGCTCTTCCTGGAGTACTTACTCTTTGCTTCCCTTTGGGATAACTTAATCTGCACCCTTCCAGGAGCAATTCCTTGGCTTCTCCTGGAGAAAACCCCATGGCAGAGGCAGTCTGCAAAGGAGCCCAGAGCTGTGCTTGGAGCAGGGAGTGCTGAGAGCTGCGTGTGCCTCTGCTGCCCCAGGCTGGCAATATCCCCATGGAACAGACTGGGCAAATGGGATTAGAGGGAGCACAATCCCTTCCTGGAAGAGGTTTTCTCCTGTGCAGATCAGGCACAGGGCAGGAAGGGAACTTTGGAGATCAGCTGCTTTCCCCCAGAAAGCATCACTCACACCAGCATGGATGACATGACCTGTGCCCAGCGCTCACCATGCACCCGGCCAGAATCAAGAGCAAAGGTGGGTTTGGGTGTGAGCACTTGAAATAACTTTGAAAGAGAAGCAATCACCTTTTGCTGCTTCTTTCTTTCTTTCAGATGCTGCGATTGCCTCTGGGCACATGGGCTGAGCTCTCCCTGCAGGGAACTGTCAGGCCTTAACAGCTGTGAGGTTGTGTTCTTCTCAGTGGGGAACTGGAAATAATTATTAATTAATTGCAGAAATGTTTTCTGAACCTTTCCCCTTTCCTGGTAGATCTTCTCTCTCTGCCTCTGAATTTACAGCTGTTCCCTGGTGTCATTGGCCCTGCCTGAATTCCTTGCAGCTCCTCACTGGGAAAACCTGGGATGACTTTGAGGGGACAGAGGAGACATTTTCAGCTGAAAACCTGGGGTGACTGAGAGGGGACACAAGAATTGTTTGTGTAGGAAAATGGGAGGTGATGTCAAGCAGAGCAAGGTGGCATTTTTGAGGGAAAAGCTGAGGTGATGTTTAGGGGAAAGAATGCACATTTTTGGGGCAGAAAAGAGTTAATATTGTACAGGAAGGAAAAACTGGGGGGTAAAACTTGATGTAATCTGTAGGGGACAGAATGAATATTTTGGAGCAAAAATGAGGTACTCAGTAATAGACAAAGAAGGAAAATTTTGGAGGCCAAACTTGACAAAGTCTCAAGAGCAGAGAATGAACACTTGGAGGGAAAAAGGAGGTGATGAATACTGAGCATGTGGGGAAAATTTGGGGGCTAAATCTGAGCTAATCTCTAGGGGAGAGCATGAACACACTGAGGTAACATGAGGGAATCAGTTGTGGGCAGATAGGGAAACTTGTGTAAAAATAATATTAAATAAGCTGTAGAAAGAACATTTTGAGGTAAAAATGAGGTAAGCAGTAGTAGACAGATGGAAAACTTTGGGGGTAAATCTTGATAGAAGCTACATGGTAGAAAGGAAATAAATATTGAAGGAAGAATGAGGGAATCAGTAGTGGACAGGTAGGGGAATTTTGGGGGGTCAAACTTGAAATGATCTAAAGGTTGAGAATGAATCTTTTTTGGTAAAAATGAGGTAATAAGTTGTGGACAGTTCAGGAAAATTTTGGGGGTTAAACTTGAGGTAATCTCTAGGGAGAGTGTGACCACTGACATGAACTGAGGCAATCACTGGGGCTAGGCAAGGAAATTTGGGGTGTAAAACTTGGGAAGATCTGTAGGGCAAAGAATGAACATATTGAGGAAGCAATGAGGTGATCAGTAGTCAAGATGAGGTAGAATGTGGGGGGCAAACCCTGAGGTAATTATGTAGGAACCATAAGTGGTTTTGAGAAAAAATCTGACCTAATTTGTAGGGGACAGAATGAACATTTTGGGGGTAAGACAGACATAACCTGCGTGGTTTGGGTTTTAAAATCTAGTCAGTGCACAGGGGACAAAATAGACATTTTGGTAATAAAATCCGAGTTCATCTGTAGAAGAAAGAACTCATGTTTTGAGGTAAAAAGGAGGTGATCAGAACTGGGCAGGTAGGGAAAACTGAGGGGGTAAAATGTGAGGTCATCTCTAGGAGAGAGCAGGAGCATCCTGAGGTAAACGGAGGGAATTGCTGTGGACAGGTGGGTAAATCTGGCAGGTAAAACTTGAGGGAATCTCCATGGTAGAAAATGAGTATTTGGAGGTAAAAATAAAGTACTCAGTCAGTGGTGGAGATGTACGGAAAATGTTGGAGGTAAAATCTGAGGTGATCTGTAGCAGAGAGAATGCACTTGATGGGGTAAACTGAGGTAATCACTTATGGACAGGTAGGGAAGTTCAGAGGGGTAAAAATTGAAAGCATCTGTAGGGCAAAGAATGAAAAGATTGAGGTGGAAATGAGGAAAGAGGTAGTGGACAGGTGGGGAAAGTTTTGGGGGCAAATCTTGTGGTAATCTCCAGAGCAGAGAAAGAATGCTTCCTTGTAAAAAATGAGGAACTCAGAAGGAGGCAGATGGGGACATTTTGGGGGTAAAATCTCAGGTCATCTCAAGGTGAGGGAAGGACTATTTGGAGGTCAACTCAGCACTCACTGTGTCTTCCTTCCTTGGCATCAGCTGGCAGGGAAGGGAGAAGAGGCCTCAGGCTGGAGAGGGGCAGGAGAAAGGCACTGTGGGCAAAGGCACCTCCCTGGCATCCCCAGGGTACCTGTGGGGAACACAGCGGACACTTTGGGAGCAAAGGGAGGTGATGGCATTGTCCCTTTGGGGGATGCTGGCATTTAGATCATTCCATCCATTTGCCTGCTGACATTTCCCAGCCCAGGGGCTTTGGCTGCCAGGGCAGCACAAAGATTGTTCCCTGGGTGGTGCGCAGATTTGGGGGTTGGCTTTGCTAGTTCAGATGAATTCTACCCAAAGCCCTGAATTCCCTGCTGAATTGCCACTGGCATAGCCTCCCAGCGCCTCCTGGAGCATGGATATTCCCATGCAGAGCTGCCTATTTAACACCAGCTGTGTCAGGACCCAGCAGAGCTTCCAGGGAAGCTCAGCAGGGTCAGGGCAAGGACAGCTTCATGTTCCATAGAATTTGCTGTTTGTAACCCTCATCCCCCAGCCCCCCCCCCAATGTCCCTGGGGGCACCTGACAGAGTTCCCTGGAATTCAGCTGCCTGCACCCCCCGAGCTGGGGCTCCAGGTGATATTTGAAAGCAGGAACAGGCGCTGGCTGGACACGCTCCCAGCCCGTGCTGAGGCAGCCCCTGTGCCCACGGGAGGACTTCTCTCCCTGCAGGAGTTGATTTCATTCCAGAGCCTCAGGAGTGGCCTCTGCAAGTTCTTTTCCCTCAGGAAAGGGATGCACATCCCTGCCTTCAGGGCACCTGCAGTGGGAGCCACCTGGGAAAGCTTTCCATCAGTTGTGCAGTTCCAGCTGGCTCCCCAAAAACTCCCAACTCAATCCAAAGAGATTTCTCTGACTCTGACCTTTCATTTGAAGGCATCTCTGAGGGCATTGCTTGGCATTTCATTGCTGTGGGCGAAGCTTGCCTTGGCTTTAACACTGCTGAGGGATGATGGCCTCAGGCTGGAAGGGAAGGCATTTTGGGTGGCTGGGACATAGCTGGCAGGTGTGTGGGAGGTCAGCACTGGGAATTGCTGTCTGAGCCCCTCTGCAAACAGCCCATTCTGACATTGCCCAGTGCCAGCTGTTCCTTGGGGCATTTTTGGGGTGTCAGTGGGGTCTGTCGGGACTGAAGCATCTCTGGGTGCCTGTTCAGAGCAGCCCCTGGCCGAGGGGCCGCGGGCAGCCCTTTATCCATGTCCATCCCAGCGCTGCCCGGGCAGCCCAGTGCCCGTTCCAGGGATGTGTGTTTGGCACACTGCGTGCCACGGGCAAGACACTGCAGGCACAGCTCCTCTCTGCAAATCCAAAGCACAAGAGCTGCTGCTTCCCTTCCTGGGCCTCCTGGTCTTCTCCTTCCCCCCATTCCCTGCCAGCTGGGACACACGGAAGGAGCACCAAGGAACACTCCTGGCAGTGAGCAGGAGTCGCTGAGAGCTCTGTGCAGCTCTGGGCCACAAAAGCTGGCCCGGCCTCAGCAGCCCCTGGGATTTTGGGCTGTGAACACTCACCTGTGGGAAAGGCCCCTCTGCAGGCAGGAGCAGCCCTGACCCTCTCCAGAAGAGCTTTGGCCGTGGACCAAGTGAACCCTCAGGACTTGCCTTGCTCATTTCTCCCTGGAAAGGGCCATGGAACAAGCACCTTTACAGCTGTTGGGTAAATCCTGGAAAGGGCAGGAAATCAGGGTTATGGGAAGAGTTCAGTGCTGTCACACAACTGCTCACCTGTGTTGTTGCATGATCAGGTGCTGGCCATGGAGCTCTGCCCTATGGCAATTACAGGGGCTGGTGTGGCAAGCAGCATTAGCATAAAAGAAGGAGTTGTATTTGCATAGGAATGATCTTGCTGGCATTTGGCATTCCTATCCCAGGCAGGACATTGCCAGGAGCTGAGATTGGCTTGGCTGGAGCAGGGTGCTGAGAGTGCCCAGGTGTGGGTTCAGTGGCCAGAGGAGCCATTCACATAAGGGTTCGACTTGGTGGTCCTTGTGTACCCATTGCCACTCAGGATCTCCTGTGCTCTGGAAATAAAGAAGAAACATTTTTCCCTGGCCTTTTAAAGCCAGAGGTTTTTGCAGTGGAGCGTGCAAGCCGCAGAGAAAGCGGGGGGGGAGGAAGGAGAGCATCAGGTCTCAAGCGGCAGTTGTGGGATGAGCGGCTCAAGCAGCAGCGAGCCCCGGCGAGGCCCCGGTCCCGCAGCGGGCGCAGTCAGAGCAGGAGCGGCAGCAGCGGCCTCGGCGCCAGCGGCCGGGCCGGGGGAGC
Organism: Coloeus monedula; assembly: GCF_965178545.1. Classification (NCBI taxonomy): domain Eukaryota; kingdom Metazoa; phylum Chordata; class Aves; order Passeriformes; family Corvidae; genus Coloeus; species Coloeus monedula. The sequence continues at coordinate 135,721 of NW_028120711.1, read as the reverse complement.
GGCTCGTCCCGCTGCAGCCGCGCTGGTTGGGCGGGGCCGCGGCGGGCGGGAGGCCCCCGGGGGAGCGGCCCGGGGCAGGGGGAGGCGGGCGCTGCCGTGCGCAGGGGGTGCGGCGACCTCGGCAGTGCCGGGGCTGGGGGAGCTCCGCGTCCCCGCGGGGGCTGCGGGCGGGGCCGGGCCGGGAGCGCCGGCGCTCCGGTTCCGCCAGGGGGCGCCCCACAGGGCGGGCGGCGCTGAGGGAGCAGCGGCCTCGGGGGGTGCCGGGGCGGGCACGGGCGGTCCCCGCGGCCCGGCCGCTTCCAGGCGCGATCCAGTGCCTGCTGCGGGGAAGCGCCGCCCTCCCGGCGGGCCCGGCACCGGCACGGCCCCGGCTCCCCACGGCCGCAGCGGGAGCGTAGCCGGAGCTCCGGCGGGAGCCCAGCCCCGCGCTGGCCGCAGCCGGAGCGGCAGCGCCGGGCTCGGCACCAGCGCCAATCCCGGAGCGGCACTTGCCAGCCGCGGCGATCCCGATGCCTAATGCCATCCCCCATCCCACCTCAGTTCTCCGAGCCCGGCAGCCGCACCCCGCCCGCCGAGAGACAAGCGGCTCGGCCCGGGACCCCCAACAGACACCGACAGGACCCAGCCCCGAATCCCAGGGCCCGGGTCCCGTTCCCACCTCAGCGCCTCGGGCTCGGCGCAGCGCCGGGAGTAGCCCCCGGTGCCGGGCTCCGCACAGCGCTCCGAACGACGGTCCCGCCACAGCCCGGGAGGAGCAGGATGAGCATCCACCGCACAAAGCGGAGCGGGCGCGGATCCGCCGGCATTTACGGGCGCGGGCGGGGCGGGGCGGGCCCGGCACAGGTGTGAAGGGCGGGGTCCGCACAGGTGCGCGGGGCCCCAGAGCGGCTGCGCGGGGCGGGGCCGAGGGGATTTAAGCCTCGGGAATCGGCGCCGCCGCCATTTGCTCCCTCGGCGCTCCGTGGGAACGGTTGTGGCCGGACCGGGCTCTAGATCTCTGTATTTCCATATTTCTATGTCTCTGTAGTTCTTTTCCTTTATATTTGTGTTAGTTTGTCTTCTTCTAACCCTTCTCCGTTCTCCCCCCTCTGCCTCCCCTCCCCCACCCCCTACACCCCCCCCCCTACCCCCCCCCCCTCTCCCCCCTAGCCCTCCCCTCCCTCCCCCCCCGGCCCGGTCCCCCCCATCCCCCCTCCCTGTCCCCCTACACACCCCAACCCTGCCCTACCCCTCCACCCTCTCTCCCCTTCTCCACCGTTCCTTCGCCCCCATCCCGGGTCCCCCCTGCCCCCTCACCCTGCTCCCCTTCCCCTCGCAGTTCCCCCCACCTGCCCTCAATCCTCCCCCTCCGTCTCCCACCTTTCCTTCCCCCTTCACCTCCCCCTGTTCCTCTTCCCTCGTTTCCCCTCTGCACCTTGACCCCCCACTTGTGCTCCGTCCTCGTCTTCCCCCCGCCTCCTTTCCTGTCCCCCCATCCCACCTCTCCCTGCACACCCCGAACCCCCCACCTGCGGTCCTTCTTTGACCCCCTCTGCTCCCTTATTCCCGTCCTCTGTCCCGTCTTTCCCCCGCAGCCGCGGGGCACGGGGCGCCGGAGAATAAAGCCCAGAGGGCCGGAGCCCGGCGCCCCTGCCCTCGCTGGAGCCTCGCACGGGGGACCCGCTCGGCGGGTCCCCCGTGCAGTACAACAACAGCGCCGGGGCTCCGGCTTTCCACACATCACACTGGGGATCCCCTCCTCAGGAGGGGTTCCCGGGGGGGTGGTGGGTTTCGGGGAGGGTGGTGGGTTGGGGTGGGCCCCCTCCTCAGGAGGGGGTCCCGGGGGGGTGGGTGGGTTTCAGGGAGGGTGGTGGGTTGGGGTGGGCCCCCTCCGGAGGAGGGGGTCCCGGGAGGGGGTTAGGGTGGGCCCCCTCCGGAGGAGGGGGTCGGGGGGAGGGGGGTGGGGCGGAGGGGGGACTTTCCCCCCCTCCAGTCCCCGCCCCCTCTCCCGGACCCCCTCCTCCGGACGGGGCTCACCCCAGCCCCCTCCGCGGGACCCCCTCCTCCGGACCGGGGCCTCGGGGAGGGGGGTGGGGGGGGGGAAGCAGAGGGGGGTCACGTCACTCTGTGGCATGAACAGACATAGAGACCACAGGCCAAACCAACAGCCCCTCCCGCCCGGACCCCCCCACCCCACCCGCCCCCCCGCTCCGGGGCCCCGGTCCGGAGGAGGGGGTCCCGGGAGGGGGCCGGGGTGAGCCCCGTCCGGAGGAGGGGGTCCGGGAGAGGGGGCGGGGACTGGAGGGGGGGAAAGTCCCCCCTCCGCCCCACCCCCCTCCCCCGGACCCCCTCCTCCGGAGGGGGCCCACCCTGACCCCCTCCCGGGACCCCCTCCTCCGGAGGGGGCCCATCCCACCCACCCCCCCAGGACCCCCTCCTAAGGAGGGGGCCCACCCCAACCCCAACCCACCACCCTCCCCGAAACCCACCACCCCCCCGGGAACCCCTCCTGAGGAGGGGGCCCACCCGAACCCCAACCCACCACCCTCCCCGAAACCCACCCCCCTCCCCGAAACCCACCACCCCCCCGGGAACCCCTCCTGAGGAGGGGGCCCACCCCAACCCACCACCCTCCCCAAAACCCACCACCCCCCCCGGGAACCCCTCCTGAGGAGGGGATCCCCAGTGTGATGTGTGGAAAGCCGGAGCCCCGGCGCTGTTTTTGTACTGCACGGGGGACCCGCCGAGCGGGTCCCCCGTGCGAGGCTCCAGCGAGGGCAGGGGCGCCGGGCTCCGGCCCTCTGGGCTTTATTCTCCGGCGCCCCGAGCCCCGCGGCTGCGGGGGAAAGAGGGAAAGGGGAGGGATGAGATGGGGTAGGGAGAGGAGTCGGGGTGGGTTGGGGAGAACGAGGGGGGAAGGGAAAGGTCGGGTGAGGGGGAGGGATGATGGTCAGAGGAGGAGGAAGAGAGGGGAGTCGGGTTGGGGAGCGGGGTACGGAGAGGGGAGAAAGGAGGGGTGGGGGAGAAAGGAGGCGGGGGGGGTCGGGGATGCACAGGGGAGCAGGGAGAGAGGGTGGGGGGGCGCTGGGGAGAGGGCAGGCAGGGGACTGGGAGAGACAGGGAGGGTGTGGGGGAGAGAGAAAGAAACTGGGGGGGGTAGGAAAGAGGTGATAAGCGGGGGAAGAAGGAGGAGGATAAGGGCAGGAGAAACAGGGGGAAGAAAGACGGGGAAGAAAGAGGGGGAGCGGGGGCCTCTCCCGGGCCACGCCGGGGGAGCCCGGCCCGGCCGCAGCCTCCCCGAGCTCTGAGGGAGCAAATGGCGGCAGGGGCGATTTCGGGGGCTTAAATCACCTCGGCCCCGCCCTGCGCAGCCGCCCTGGGACCCCGCGCACCTGTGCGGACCCCGCCCCGCGCACCTGAGCCGGGCCCGGCCCCGCCCCTGAAGCCGCCCCCGGCCCCGCCCGGCCCCGCTCGGCCCCGCCCCAGAGCCCCGGCCCCGCCCGGCCCCGGGGCTCGCCCTGCCCGGCACGGGGGCGGCTCCATCGCTCGGGGCCCCGCCCCTCTCTCCCGGGCCGGGCCCGCCCCGCGCACCGGGGCCGCACCGGGGCCGCTCCCGGGACCCTCCCCTCCGCTGACAGACACCGCCCCGCTCGCTCCCGCTCCTTGCCACGCTCGGCAGCCACCGAGGCCGCCGCCCTCTCGGCTCAGCCGGCACCGGGCGGCAGCAGCGCCGCCCAGCTCAGCCCGGGGGCAGGCACAGAGCACAGGGAAAAGCCGGCTCCGGGCGCTCTGCAGCTCCTGCAGCCCGAGCGTCTCGGCTCCTGGGGCCAGGCGCTTGCTGCTTTCCTTCCTACAGAAAAACGCCGGCTCCTTATTCTCAAAACCTGCGGATCTCTATTCCCAGCTTCTTATATTGCTGTATGCGACAGAGTAGAGAGAGAGGGCTGGCTCATTTCAAAATGAATTTACATCTACATCAGTAGCATTTGCCTATAGATGTAAAAATGAAGAACTTAACACGATTTAGTATTCTGCACACATCCCTCGCTGGGAGGAATGGTAAAAAGTTAAAAACAAATGAAACTTTAAAAGTAGAAAGTTAGAAACAAAGTTACAACGGCAGAAATTTAGAAACAAACAAAGAGGTAAAATACAAGAAACGAACACGTTTCTAAAGGTAGAAAGTTAAAAACAAACAAAGTTAGAAACAAACAAACAAAAAAATTAGAAACAAACAAAATTAGAAAGGTAGAAATTTAGAAACAAAGTCAGAAAGGCAAGTGTTGAGCCTTTGACAGGGTACCCCTCCTTCTCGGACCAGGGTGAAAGAGCAGAGGAGGCTGCTGTTCTGCTAAGTTCTTTATTTCACGGTCTCACAGCTGTCTTGAAGGCAGAGTTCGAATGGGGTTACATGATACAGCCAAGCAGCAGCAGCAGGCAAAAACAGCTTCTTCTATATGCTCCATACACTATATTTTTTCTTATAGAAGTATGGATTCCATTTGTTCATTGACCAGTAAGATTAACACACGATTCTAGTTTTCCTTAAACCCATCCCGGTCTAATTCTAACAGTCGTAAGCCTCACACAAGTGTCATCTGCCCTTGTTCCATAAGGAATCCCTCTACAGACAGGGAGTTGTCACCGGCCCCGTGCTCATGGGCTGCAGGGGACACCTGCACTGAGGAGGAAATGGAAATGGGAAAGAGGGAACTGCAACCTGATGGGACGCACCTCTGGCACCACACCTCCTCTTGTTCCTGCTGTCCTGGAAAGCCCCAAGTAAATCCAGTGCCTCAGACCTTGCATCCCTGAACGCCAGGAGAGCTGGAGTTTTACCCAGATCCCAGTGCCCTGCACGGCTGCGCTGACACGAGCACAGGCCGATCGCTCCGCCCAGCACCATCCCTCATTCTCCTCCCATTGCTCCCCAAGCGTCCCCAAACCACCCCAGCGTGTCTGTGCCGGGGCCAGGGCCTGCCCCGAGCCCGACCAGAGGCTGTCACCCAGCCCTGCACCAGCTCCCACCACTGGGAGAGCTGGGAATGCACTGAGAGCTCGGCTCCCCGGGCTCCCCAGCACCCAAACCGGTCCTCAGACACACAGAAATGCCCAACCTGCCCCTCTGGGCACAGCCAAACACCACAATTCCATCATCCCCAAGCAACTCTGGCACTTGCCTCTTCACCTCCGCCCATTTCCAGTAGCCGGGGCTAGGACCGGGCTGTCAGAAATAGCATTCCCTAGGCAGTTCATCCCAGCGCAGAGGAGAAGAGGAGCCTGTCCCTGACCCACACCATGGGCAGGACAAGGGGGGCCCTAGCTGGCTTTGCCTACTCCAGCACCAAAGCTCTTGGTCCCAAAGATGGGGCGAGTTCAGTGGTTTTTCCTGTCCTGAAAGAGAGCAGAAAAGGGAAGTTAATCCCACTGTGGAATCCAAGACTCCTGCATTTCCTATTTCTGCTCTGATTGCTCACCGTGGAGTTTTAGCCATGGAAAAAAAAGGAGAATGACACCATATCAAATAAAAAGTTGATTAATCCACGTAGGGGCTGTGGAGAGGATACAAAGGAGCTTTTCCATGATTTTGGGGCTTGAAGAGGGACTGAATTTCCCTCAAAGCTGGGAAGGGCCTGAGGATAATAAAGCAAAGGAGCAGCTTCATCTCTCCCTGGCAGAGAGCTCGGGGCTCCATTATGGATACAAATCAATCCCAGCAGGATTTCAAAGGGTTTCTTTAGGATGTCAGGTCCCTCTTTATCAGATCCCTGCTGGGATTCAGGGCCTGCCTGGTCACGGGGTGCTTTGATAAGGGCTGGATTTAAATCCCAGATCTGAGAACAGACATGAAAGGTCCCTGGGTTTCTAGGGGGTTGAAAAACTCAAGCTGGATTCGCTGCAGAGCTGAAAAATCAGGGTAAGAGAGAGCAAGGAGTGGCCAGCAGGCCCAGGCTCCTGATCACGCCCCTGGGATCCATGGGATCCATAGGATCCACGGCCTCTGGCACGCTGCTCCAGCACCCTGCAGGGTGACTGACAGCCGGGCAGGGGAAGGAGCCACCAGCAGCTCTGCCATGTGCACCATCATTCACCTTGCACGTGGCCTAAACAGCCACCAAGCACTGATGGACTGACTGAGCCGAAAATATCGGAGAGATCTCAGTTTGCACTCCAAATTCCCTGCAGCCTGTTCCCTTCCTGATCCATCCCTTCAAGCAGCAAGAGTGGAATTCCTTCCATCGTTGCTCTTTCCCTCCTGTTTTCCACTCAACAAGAAAAAGAGCAGCCACGTGAACAGGAGTAAAAGCCCCAAACCCACAAAAAAGCACATTCTCAGCATCACTAATCCCTGCCAAACTGCCAGGAACCTTCCAAAACTACATCCAAGCTTGGAAACAGGGATCCAGTTGTTTGTTTAAGCAGCTATTGATCCAGTCTCTTCCAGCTAATTAAACTATTCACTATTTAAACTCATTAAACTGCTCATCCTGCTCCTGGCAGCCAGAGGCAAAGAAGAAATCGTGTCTAGATTAAATGGTGTTGGTGAATGTGCCCATCCCAGTCCTTGGAGAGGTTGGAATTGCATCCCTGTTCCTCTGCTCTCTTTTCCTTCCTTTTTCTTGGAGTGATTCCCACCCGGATTCCTCAGCTCCAGCTCTCTGAGCAGCCTCAGGGGGAGCATTTCATCCCCTTGGAGCCAACTCCATTTGTTGCATCCTTCATGCCTCAACCACCCCTAAAAGCAGGCAAGTGCTGATGGGCAGTGCAGCTGCTTCCACTTGGGAATGTTTCCAGTGGAACAGGGAGGGAATTCTGAGAAGCTTCCACCCACTGCACGTTATTGCTGGATAAGAGGTGAGGCAGCAAAGGATCAACAAAGGGAGATTTCAGCAAGACAAAGTCCAGACAAAGAGGCTGCAAGTGTGGCTGGGGCTGCTAAACTGGGAAAACTGCAAGGTCAGGCTGTGGGAACATGGATTATACTGAGGTCTGGAACTGGTGTTGGGAAGAGAGGGAGAAGGAGAAGGAGAAGGAGAAGGAGGAGAGAAAGGGCCCAAAGTAACTGCACAGTGAATTTCCTTACCATGAGCCAGGCTCATTCCCTGAGCTGACCAATATCTCCGAGCTCCCCTTCATGGCACAGCCCTGCCAGTAAAGAACAGAAGTTCCTGCTGCTCCCACTGGAATTCTGTAGCGTGCCTGGCATTCCATACGTTATGCTGCCTGAGAATTCCTGCAGCCGTCCTCGGGAAGAGCAGTTCACTGCCACAGGAGGAACAAGAGGAAAGCAGTTGCCACTCTCGGGTTCTGTGCTCTGTAAAAAGTAAAACCAGATAAAGATCAAAGCTCCATAAAGCTGGAACCATCTCCAACCTCGGGACAGCACTTCTGTGGGAAAAGCGTGGATGGGCAATTAGGAAGGAGATGATCATGCAAATGGGTAAGGGGGGGAATTAAATTCTGCTGCTTTCTGATTGAGGCCTGCTTCAATTTGCAGCCTTTATAATATCAGTTTAATGGGACTTTTTGTGCTTTAAAAAGGTTTTTATTAGCTGGGGGTTGTCCCTGCCTGGACTGAGGCACAGCACAATGAGTCTCCTGCCTCCTGAAGCCGTGTCGTTATCCCAGCATCTGAAATTAAAAACCAGCACTCTGGGAAACCTCTCTACTCTGAGGAGAAGTGTGAGGAGTGTTTGGGTCTGTGGAGAGCCTGGAACAGCTCTGAGAGACACCAAACATCCTGTGGATCCCAATAAACAGCAAAACATGCCAGCAGCTCCTTCCAACACCGCCCTTGTAGGGAACTCTGTCATCCCAGTGGGTATTTGTGGGAGTAAGGAAGAAATCCCACTAATGACCTCAGTGTGATCACCTCTGGTTCGTCTGGGGATAAATCTCCTTTATCCTTCTGGGAGAATAAAGGAATCCAATGCTGCCTTAATCCCCTGCTCCTCGGAGTCTGCATTTCCAGAATCCATCTCCTGGCCCAGCATGGGAAGGGTTGTCCAGCGCTGGAACAGCTGCCCAGAGCAGTGGTGGAGTCACCAACCCTGGAAGTGCTCATAAAATACATGGATATGGCACTTGAGTGTTCATAAAATACCTGGGTAAATACATGGGTAAATACAGGAATAAATTCATGGGTAAATACATGGATAAACATATGGATAAATATAGGGATAAATATGTAGGGATAAATATGTATGGATAAATACAGACCTTGCTTCCCTGAACACCAGGAGAGCCGGTGTTTTACCCAGATCCCAGTGCCCTGCACGGCTGCGCTGACACGAGCACAGGCTGACCGTTCCGCCCAGCACCATCCCTCATTTTCCTCCCACGGCTCCCCAAGCGTCCCCAAACCACCCCAGCGTGTCTGTGCCGGGGCCAGGGCCTGCCCCGAGCCCGACCAGAGCCCTGCACCAGCTCCCACCCCCGGGTGAGCTGGGAATGCACTGAGAGCTCGGCTCCCCGGGCTCCCCAGCACCCAAACCGGTCCTCAGACACACAGAAATGCCCAACCTGCCCCTCTGGGCACAGCCAAACACCACAATTCCATCATCCCCAAGCAACTCTGGCACTTGCCTCTTCACCTCCGCCCATTTCCAGTAGCCGGGGCTAGGACCGGGCTGTCAAAAATAGCATTCCCTAGGCAGTTCATCCCAGCGCAGAGGAGAAGAGGAGCCTGTCCCTGACCCACACCATGGGCAGGACAAGGGGGGCCCTAGCTGGCTTTGCCTACTCCAACACCACAGCTCTTGGTCCCAAAGATGGGGCGAGTTCAGTGGTTTTTCCTGTCCTGAAAGAGAGCAGAAAAGGGAAGTTAATCCCACTGTGGAATCCAAGACTCCTGCATTTCCTATTTCTGCTCTGATTGCTCACCGTGGAGTTTTAGCTATGGAAAAAAAAAAAGGAGAATGACACCATATCAAATAAAAAGTGCCCTTTTCCAGCATTTTTATTCCAGGCATTAAAAGGATGCTCATTTCTCTTCTAGCATTGTTTCCCTCATTTTAGGAGAACCGTTTTCATCCCAGGCCCCACTCGTCAGTTGTTCGATCCTCTGGCACTGGATTTGGACAAAAGAAGGGACGCACCTGGACTGCAGGAAATCACTGAGAGAAACCCTTCCAAAACGTGACAGAGAAAAACAACAGGAGATGCAGGAAGACACATCCCTCGTTTGCACGTCTGGAACGCTTTTCTAAAGACTTCTCTGCATCTGGATGCTCTTTGCTCTTGGCTTTCTTCACAGGAATGCATTTGCTGCTAAACACGTCTCAGACCCTTACCTGATCGGGATAAGGTGGGATGGAGATGAAGACTCCCACAGGGAATAGCCAGGGAGATGCAGGGCCTGGGAACATCAAGGACGGAGAAGAGAAGGAACAGGGATTGTTTTTCTTGTTTAGAGCCAGCAGTGCTGTGAGCTTGGAGAACACACGGCACCGCAGGGATCCAGGGCAGGAGCGGGATAACTGCGGGATAAGGGGAATCTGCTCCCACTCCAGGGCTGTGCCAGTGAAGGAGGGGAATTTTTTAGTGCCTTCATTACACACAAAAACCAAACCCAGCACCACCGAGCTGGACTTTCGTGAGCCGCAAAACAAAGCGGCCCCTGGCCTTTGGGGGAACACAACCTCACCGAGTCACGGAGCCAGGGGATGACACTTGGGAATGATCCTTGCTGCTGCCTGCAGGCAAATCGGATGAGGGAGCCACAGGAGCTGCGGGGTTTCCTGCTCTTCCTGCAACGCCATCGGTCCAGACCAGGAGACCTTTCCTGGAACAGATCTTCCCTGTAAAGGGAGCTACACCAAAGCTCAAGCCCTCATTTAGAGACCCTTGGAAAAGCAAAGGTGAGAGGGGATTACCTGGAGCCCCAGGGGACCGAGGCGAAGGCAATGAAGAAGCAGACAGCAAAGTGCTTCCACTGCTTCTCACTCCAGCAAAGGGAACATCCCTGGAATTTCATGGCCAGCGTCGCTCCCAAACCCCACAGGTGAACCCACACGTACTCCAGGACTGATCTCCTTCAAACTTCCAGCAGCACAGACTCACCGGGAGGAACTGCAATCCAAGGACACACATCAGCAACCGTCTTCCCGCTTGCCCCTCTCTCCACATTTTCCCTTTCCAGCGGGATGCAGGTGCCACCCCCCAGAGGCAGGAAAACTGCCTTGCAATCCGCTACAAAACCTGCCTGGAAAGCCCAGGATGCCCGGAGCCAGCAGCCGTTTCTCCTGGAGCTCCTGCTGACAGGCATTTGAAGCCTGCTGTGCCTCACAGCTGCTTTTCTGCCAAGGGCATTCCCATCTTTTCTTTTTTAGCCCAAAGAAAGGTTTGCAAAGCTGAGTTTTGTGAGAAGCGCTTCATATTTGGATCGTTCTTAACTTGGAGTTTCCCTTGGCACCAAAATCAGGGGCTCACCTTTTGCTTGGAGCTTGGCTGAAGTCCTCAGCAATGCCAGGGAATGTGGCCATTGGAGGCTTTGGGCAGATTTGGCTCATCTGCCTTTTTAGGCCTTGTTTCTTTCTCTCAGCCTTCCCACTGGATTGTGGCCTCCGAGGAATACGTAAAATCCCATTCCATTCCTATTCTTTCGGACAATTTTTTGTACCGTCCCTGTACAAAACGAGGCCCCCTGTTCGGATGCTTTTCCCCACCGTTCCCCGGCACTTTCATCTGCCGGTGCATTCCCTGCGTTGCTTGGGCTCTTCCCAGCTCTCTGAGCTCCTTCACAAGGCAGCAGATCGATTTGGCCCAGGAACTAAACCCTCCCGAGGAATTGTCTGATGCCATCTCCGCATTTGACACCTGATCCTTGTGCTCAAAGGATCCCTCTTTCTTCCCTTCAGCCAATTCCAAGGCTCGCTGCCCCCAGCTGCGATCAGGCCCCAGCCTGATCCCTGCAGTCTTCCCTGCCGGGATCCTGCTCAGGAATCCCTGGGCTACAAATGTAAGAATTCATTCTTCCCACCCCTGCCCAGTTCCAAAGGATTTGGTGTCTGCCTTACCTGGCTGGAGCCTGCTTCCAACTCTGTTCTTGCTGCTTCTGCTGCTTTCCAGTTCCCAGGAATTCCACCGACGGAGCGACAGCGTTTTCCAGCTCCGCCAGGATTCCCTCTGCTGCGTTTGGGTGCTGGAAGGATATCAAAACCAGGCTCTCTGGGGCTTTACTATCAGGAAATTACATCCCCGGATTTGTTCATTTCCAAATATTATCTCTTCCCAACAAAGCACTGGGCATCCAAGGAATACAGAAAGTGATGGGCTGACCACTGCTTACTCCTCTGGAATGTCAGAGCTTGGAAAAAAAGGGCACTTGAGGCTTCTCCTGGTGCTGCCCGTGAGGTGTATTTTACTTGAGAGCCCCTTCCCGTGTCTTTCCCTGTATCCACCAAAAAATCCACCCCTTCATTCCCCAGCTGCTTGCTTCCTCCCTCTTTTCCTGTATCCAACAGAATTTTAACAGGTCAATAGTCCCCTCTGCAAGAGCACCTTTCATTCCAAACCTAAGAACAAACGAATCACTTCCCTTCCACCGTCCTTATTAGGATTCCACTGAGAGCAGTGGATGGAAAATGATCCTCTCCTGGTCCCTGCTGGATTCCCGGAGCAGGGATCCTTTCCCTCTTTCCCCCCACCACGGTGCCCTCCTCCCCCTCCCGCCCCACCCCACACCCTTTTCAGGCTTTGTTCCACAGCTTTTGCCTCCAGGCCTCAGATCCTTTCGTTCTCCACGAGCTCCCAGCAGCTCCACAGCCTTTCCTCTCCCATCCCGACCATTTCTCCGGGAATGGAGCTCCGCATTTCAATTGCCTTCTCTTTTCTCTGACTACTCCCACCAATCCAGAAGACCTAAAGCTGACACAAGGAACACTCGGTGCCCACAAATCCAAACCCAGACCCGGCCATCCCCAAACCAGCAACTCCCGGACAATTTGCGTTCATTCCAACCTAACACTGAGGACTCACCCAACCCTTCAAAATTCCCAAGAAATATCCTGTTGCCTTCACAGCTCCCAGGGGATTCTGCTTCGTGCTCACACGAAGGATTTGGGACTTCCCTGAAAAAACCCGTGCAGGGCACGCTGGAATCCCCGATCCCGTGAATCCGGGGAGCGTTAAAAGCTCGGTCCAGCCTGGGCCCCCGGAAATTTTTGCCAAATATCCCCCAAGTCCTCGGGATAACAGAACTCTCTGGTACTGCATTTTTGGCGTTGTAAAGCCTGGAATTCCTTTATTCCTAGTGCTGGGCTCTGCATATGGCCGAGAAAATCCCGGCCTCCACACAGACCCAGGTTCCAAACTTTTTGATACATTTTAGCAAGCCGAGAAATTCACCTTCCCTGCTTGTTCTTAAGGGCATCCTTCTCTTCCCTTACCCGGCGTGCTCTCTCCCACTGGGGGTGGGTTTTCCCCTTCCCATGCCAATTAGTCCCTACTTCTAGGAGGTTTAGGTACCTTTCTTCCCTGGCAGGGATTTCTTAACACAGCTACCGAGGCTTTGGGAGTCTCCTTTATCTTCTACTTTCTGGATCCATAAATGCCACAATCCAGACGCCCAACTTCAACAAGACATCCTTTCTACCTAAAAACACACACTCTCAACTCTTAGATCTTTTAAAGTTTTACCCCCGCAAAATTCCCCTATTTTTCCACCACTGAATTCCTCAGTCCTGCTTCCAAGGATTTCTTGAATACCACGGGGCTTTTCTCAAGATTTACCCCCACGACCTTCCCTACGTGCCCACTGCTCATCACCTCATTTTTCCCTCAATGTGGTCGTTCTCCACCCCAGAGAGTTTGTCAAGTGTTGCCTCCAAAATGTTCCCCATCTCTCCACTACTCAGTTCCCCATTTTGCCTCCAAAATATTCAATCTGTCCCCTCCACATTGCATCCACTTTTACCCCCAGCGTTTTACTTCCTCTACAATATTGATTCAACCTTTTCCACCCCAAAAATCTGCATTCTCTCCCTTAAACAGCACCTCAGCTTTTCCCTCAAAAATGCCCCAGAGGGAAACTCAGATTCAGCCCCCAAACTCCCATTTGCCTACACAAACAGTTCTTGTGGCCCCTCTCAATTCCCCCAGGCTTTCAGCTCAAGGAAGAACTGGAAGCCTATTCCCTCATCTCCACCCTTGTTTTGCTTTCCTGGAAAACCTTGCGATCCCACATTTTCTCCAAGAGATCTGCTGGGACTACTGGAAGGTTTGCTCTCTCAGAGCGCCAGGGGGCTTTACAGCACTTGTTCCTCTGCATCTTTACCCTTTTATCAGCTTTCCCCTGGAACGGTGTTGTGGGAGAAGCTTGGAACTACCAGAAATGGATCACGTTCACATTTTTTCCCCACCAGTTTTTATCTGGTTTCAGATTCCTGGAATTACCCTCAAATGTGCCCTAGAACACTGCTGTGAAAGGATCAATGAGAAGAACAGCCGGAAAGCAGAAAACCACCTCCAGCAGCAGCCACAATGATCCCATTTCTCTTCTTACCTGGTCCTGCCAGAGCTCCCAGCAGCCATTCCCATTCCAAAACAAGAGCTATGGAAGACATTCCTGCTGTCCGTGAGGGTGAGGCGGCAGTTCTGGATGTTCTTCGCTGTGCAATCAGACAACAAACAGAGTGTAAATGATCCTGGTGGTCCCTTCCAAGCCAAACCAGCCCGTGATTCCATGCGTGGATCAGCACCTGTTCCAGCTCCATTCCAGAAACCTCCTCCCACTAACCCAGAACTTTCCTTTTTCTGCTCAACATCAGGGGTTTGCTGCCGAGTGCCCCGGGCAGGGGACGCCTCAGCCTTCCCTGGGACCGCAGCATTCCCTGGGCTGCCTCAGCATCCCCTGCGCTGCTGTTCCACGCCCATCCCGTGGTCCAGCGCCGTTCCGGGCTGCAGTGCCGGGCTCTCCCCACGAGGCGGCAGCACCGGGAGCGAGCAGCCCCGGCCGGTCCCGCTGTCTCGGGGCAGCTGCGCCTTTAACCCGCCCTGAGCCGGCGGGGCCGTGAACACAGCGGGCACAAACCCCACCGCTCCCCTTTATTTCACCCTCAGAGGCACAGGATCGCAGCATTTCCTGGGCTGCAAGGGACCCACAGGGAGCATCGAGTCCAAATCCTGGCCCTGCACCCCAAGAATCCCACCCTGTGCCCGAGAGCCTTGTTCAGACCCAAACTCTTCCCCCAAGATCCTGAAAACACAGCGGGGCTGGGAGAAGGATGACCACGGAGGATTTTTTTATACAGATCTCCTTGCACGATCGTTAAATAATATTATTAGACAGTCCATGAACGCATCCCTGTGCCGGGACAGCCACCCCTGTGCCGGAACACTCATCCCTGGGCCGGAATACCGATCCCCCGCGGCCCCCACCGTCCGCTCGGGGCTGTCCCCGTTCCCCGCTCACCTCCGAGCCCGGAGCACCCGCCCCGGTGCCCCCGGCCCGGCAGCGCTGCTCCCCGGGCTCCCCCCCATCGCCGCTCCTGGCGAAGAAGGGCGGAAGTCACCGGTACCGCACCGATGTGGCTATTCGACCTTCTCAAGATGGCGGCCGGAAATACCCCCCCTCCCCCCCGCTCCGTCTATCCGGCTGCCTGAATGCTCCCGCCTGCCCCAGGCGCCGCTGACCCCACAGTCGGTGTCCGCGTAGCGGGAAACGCCTCAGAAAATTGCGTGCAAGCGCTGGGCTGGCGTCGGCGTCGCGTTCAGGCAGCCGAATAGACGCGGGGGGGGGGGGGGGGGGGGGGGGGGGGGGGCCTTCCCTGCCGCCATATTGAGAAGGTCAGGAAACAGCGCACACGACCGCCATCTTTAGTGTGGCAGTGACGACACTTCCGCCCTTCGCCGCCATCTTGGGTGCTGGCAGAAGCCACTTCCGGTCGAGCCGCCATCTTTAGTGTGGTACACTTAGGGCCCCCGCCGCCCCTCACAAGGGCTTCTGTCTAGTCGGCTGCCTGAATCCGGCCCGGACTCCGACGCCGGCCCCGCGCTTTCCGCGCGATTTTCCGCCGTGCTTCCCGGTGCGAGGACACGGCTGGCGGGGTCAGCCGCGCCGGAGGCGGCCGACGGCTCCGCGACCGGCGGCAGGCATCGGCAGGGACACCTCTCGCAGGGGGCCTACTGCGTCCGCCATCTTGAGTGTGGCGGAAGTGTAAACCACCCTCTGCAAGGTCCTGGCAGATAATAAAATAATAAAATCAAATAAATACTGTCATATTCTAATAAAAACGTCACTTAACGCCGTCCCGAGAGCGCGGAACTGCGCCTTCCTTTCCGAGCCGCCTCCTTGAGAGCGACACGCGGGCGACTCGATTCCGACCGTGCCCGCCCGGTGCCTCCCGCCCGGGTCGCGCTGCGACCGCGCCTCTGCTGCCCGGCAAAACCGGCCCCGCCGGGCCGCCCCCCGCGCTGTCATTCCCCGCGGTCACCGCCCCGCACGGCGCCCGTTCCTTTCCATAGCTGTGGCCCCGCTCATGCACGGCCGTGTCCCTTGGCGCTCCGAACCGCCCTTCGCCCCTCCCCTCCGCTGACAGACCCGGCCCCGCTCGCTCCCGCTCCTTGCCACGCTCGGCAGCCACCGAGGCCGCCGCCCTCTCGGCTCAGCCGCCACCGGGCGGCAGCAGCGCCGGGGCGCCGTGTCGGGGGCGGCAGTGCCGCGCTCTCGCCACCAGGCGGCAGCAGCGCCGCCCAGCTCAGCCCGGGGGCAGGCACAGAGCACAGGGAAAAGCCGGCTCCGGGCGCTCTGCAGCTCCTGCAGCCCGAGCGTCTCGGCTCCTGCGGCCAGGCGCTTGCTGCTTTCCTTCCTACAGAAAAACGCCGGCTCCTTATTCTCAAAACTTGCTGATCTCTATTCCCAGCTTCTTATATTGCTGTGTATGTTAGGGTAGATAGAGAGGCTGTATTTGAAAATTAATCTAGACATAAATTAGTATGAGGCATTTCCCTTAAGTGTCCAAGGACATAGGCAGCAGCAAGGAAGGTGATGAAGCGAGTCAAGCTGAACCCCAGAGAGCTCTCAGCTCCTTGTGAAAGCTCAGACAAGCAGCAGAGAAAGAATTAATGCTCCCATATCTGGCATCTAACAGCCACAGGGCAAGTGAAAAGTTGGTTTCAGAGAATGAAGGAAATACAGAAAAAGCACTAAGTAATAAAAGGTGAGAAAAATCCATCACTCCAACAGGTAAAGGAAGGTAAACCACTTGAAGAAGCAGAGGTAGATGGAGGGAAAAAACCTCACAATTTAGAGTGTCCATGACACCCAGAGCTAAAACAAGGCCAGGGGATCTGGGAAGAGCTAAGCACATGTGCTCCAAAAAACAGCAGAAATGAAGTGAGATCTCTGAAGGGAACAAAAGAAAGAGGCAGGCTGAAGAAACAAAAAAGTGCCTCCCCACTTTTCATTCCCTGCCCACAAAGCACTTTGGGATTTTTAATCTTGTCTCTTGTACTATGCGGTAGAAATCCAAAAATAAAGGTCAGGAGAAGCATGGTTTATTGGGAACTATCCTGCACAGCAGACAAGATATATCCTCATGCAAATGATTCCATGCAGCACTCGCATCTTCAATCGCTTCTTTTCCTCTTGCTGGGGAAGCAGAGCTGCTTTATTTACTCTAAGCAATATTTTCTCCCTTCTCCTTGGCAAAAAACAAGCTCCCATCTTGGCAATGCTCCCCAAACTACCTAATGCTCATCACCCCCCATGCTAAGGAGAGTGGAGCAGGCTAATTTATCACTTCTTATCATGATTAACTTGCCCAGCTGCCGGCTTCAAGAGCCCCAGAGTGCCTCGGGTGATACAGGATCACAGAAGGAAAAGCTCTGTTGAATGAAGCTGCTGCCACACTGGCCCTCTTTGCCTGTCAAACACATTCAGCTGCTCTTGCACTGCCCTGTGAAAACCCCCCATAAAATACAAGTGAAAATCCCTCAGCACCTGTGATAAAGCACAGCTGGGCTCTGCTCAGGGCATTTCAAACTACCGGAGGTATTTGTGACCTCCCCTTGCCAAGGCAACACCTCAGGAAAACCAAAAGTTTCTTTTCATGGACTCACAGGATGGGTTGGGTTGGAAGGGACCTTAAAGCTCATCTTGTTCCAACTCTCACCACACTCAGGACACATTCCACTAGACCACTTTGCTCCAAGCCCCATCCAAGCTGGCCTTGAACACTTCCAAGGCGGCGACAATCACAGCTTCTCTAGAACCTGTTTTGTTCCTCCCAGATCTAAAATCATACCAAACTTACCAGCCTCAGAGGTAGATTTCTATTAAATGTCTACATTTTTCTAGGACAGGAATCCAGCAAACATTGTTTGCATCTGACTTTGCAAAATGAACATCAGCTGCTGCCCACTTTTCTTATTTTTCCCCATTTGGTGGAACATTTTCATTCTGTTGTTGTTTGGAGCAGTATTTTAATATACCTGGCTGAGGCTGCTTAAAATAGCACAGCAAGATACCGGGGTGTGAGGGGTGGAAAACTGAGCTCTTGCACATCTGGTGTTTCTATTGTTGGAAGTCTTAAATCCCACCTCTCTGGTGGGACGAAATAGGTGGCACTAATCCAATTTCTAAAGTACCATGCATCACGCTGATGCGATTTTAAGACTAAAAAACAAAACAAAACAAAAAAGCCAATTTAAACAAAACCCTCTGCTCCTTTCCATTTTCTCTGTTCCACAATTTATGACAGAAGACAGGAGAGAAAGATTGTTTTGGGAACAATGTTTTCAGGACTCTAAAAAGAACATAAAAACTGCTCTGCCACACTCTCAGCTGTTACAGCCCCAAAAAGCACTGGCTGGCTCTCTTTGCTCACAGAGCCACAACTGTGGTGGGATTTCTACCCCAGGTACCAACCTAGTGACCACACCATGGGACAGTCATTTCTTGGTTTTCTCCTGGGAATAGCTACAGCACTTCCGTGTTGCAAGGCAAACTTGAGCCTCTTTTAATGAAACTGGACATGTGAAATGAGGTACACAACGCCAAAGGCCAGCTGAACCTGTGATCTCTGAATGGGTCTTCACATTCTTCCCAGGAAGATGAATGGGAATCACTCTTTTGCCAGGGAAGCTGCATCAGCTGGGAATTTGCTTTAGAAAATGTGCTTTCTGCTCCTCTCAGAGCCAAAATTCCTACACATTTCTTCTAAGTCCTTCTTAGAGAAGGACCATGTTAAACTAAGTGACAGTGAAGCAAAATGACAATCCAGGAATAAATTTTCCTGTGCACATTATCCTTCATCCACGTGGGTGGTTTCTCACTGGCACACAGGGGTGAGGAAGGAACCCAAATGCATCACTGTACATAAAGTCACACGTGCTGAGGGGTGAACAAATCTCAGAGATACTGGAAACCTCCTCTGAAGACCCAATTCAGGGAAAGCCTGAGCTGCTTTGTGTTTCTGGGGGTGAAGAAGTTCAGGATCTTCCACAGATGCTCCGAGGCAGTAGGATTGTGCCTGAATCTCGCTCTGGAAATGCCAGTGGCTCAGCTGAGAGCTGTGGCAATGATTGACATTGCATTGAGAAGGGCCACAGTCCTGCAAGGGTCTTTCATCAGGAGCAAAGAGCGGCCTGGAGGGTGGGGAATGCTGGATCTGTAGCACCGAGTGCTCATCCTTCACCTTCATGTGGAGCTACCCCCAAAGCCGCCATGTAGCACTTTTTCTATTGCCCCTCTTGTGTATATTCTGGAGCAGCTGTTCCATGTGGCTTTTTATGGTGATCCTGTGGGAAGCAGCCATTCGCCTGCTGTGATATCCTCACAACTAAGACGAACTCCTCATTCCTTTTGGTTTTATTTGGGTTTTTTTATCTGTTTGTTTGATTGGTTTGTGTGGGTTTGTTTGTTTGGGTTTTTGTCTTTTTTGGTTGGAGTTTTTTGTTTGCTTTTTTATAAATGTCTGGTGAAGCTGGCACAGCCAAAGTCAAGAAAATGTAAACCAGGTTCGACTTTCCAGAAATTACTTTGGACTGGGTTTAGCTGCATCCCCCAGGCTCAGGATTATCAAGATATTTGCAGGTTTTGCTCTGCGCCATCAGCCTGCTCAGATTCTGCTCGGTGTTTCACCAATGGAGAAGACAATGGATGCTGTGCCAAGCTTCCTTTCAAACAGCAAAACCTGGGTCAGCATGAGAGAAAAGAAGAAGAAAAAAAGAAAATATTCATCAGTTAGAACAGAGCCAGTGTCCCACCATCTGCCCCTCCACTCTTCCTAATATTGTCTATTTCGAGACAAGCCTGGGTCTAAAGCTTCCCTCTCTCAGCTCCTGGTGCTATTTGCTACCTTGCAGCTTTGATTTCTGCTGATCTAAGTCCCTGCTGTCCATGTGGGGTTGAGAATGTTCAGCCTGGAGAACAGAAGGCCCTGGAGAGGCTTTGCTGTGGCCATGCAGGACTCGAAGGGTCCCATAGGAAAGATGGGGACAGTGTTCAATAGGGCCAGTGGCAAGAGGAGAAGCGGGGATGGCTTTTAACTGCAGGAGGTTGATTTAGGTTGGCTCTAAGGAAGCTGCTTTTTCACACTGAGAGTGCTGAGGCACTGGCCCAGGCTGTGCACAGAGGATGTGGATGCCCCATCCCTGCCAACACCCAAGGCCAGGTGGGAACAGGACTCTGAGCAAGGTGCTCTGGTAGAAGATTGCTCAAGTTGGAACAAGACGATCTTTAGCGTCCCTTCCAAGCCAGACCACTCAGGGATTCCATCATTCTGTGATGCCCGTTGTCCACTGCACGGTGACCCTGGACTCCTGTGAATTGTGACGTCACGGTCTGCATTCACACTGGAGCTCCCAGCATCCAGCAAAGAGGACAACACAACCATTGGCCCTTGTGCCTACACACCCGTCACCCTGCTTGGCCCCTGCTCCGATACTCCCGAGTGTTCCCAAAGGTCTCTTGTGCCTGGATTTTGCCGTTCATCCCTGCCAGATGCTCACATTTGTCCTGAGGAAGGTAAGGTGCCATTCCATGGAAATGGACACCACCTAAGTGCCTCTGTGGGGATGCTGTGGGACAGGGATCCCACTCCGAGGTTTTGCTACATCTGCAGGTTTCCAGAGACGAAGAGAAAGAGATGGAGGTGGATCTAAAGATTGATACAGAGGAGGAGATGGAAGTGGAGGGAGGAGAGACCGGAGAGGAAGAGATGGAGGTGGACGTGAAGGAAGAGATGGAGGAAGAGATGGAGGTGGATGCAAAGGAGGAGATGGAGGAAGAGATGGAGGTGGACGTGAAGGAAGAGATGGAGGAAGAGATGGAGGTGGAAATGGAAGAATACAGTGAGGACATGGATGTGGACGGAAAAGACGAGGAGGAGGACATGGTCCTGGGATGAAGAGGGACTCCAGCAGTAGGACAGGTATGTGCTCCCCACAGGCAGAGTGGGTGCCCTGCTGCCAGGCTGGGGCTGGGCTGGGTGCCCCGCTGAGGGACACGGTGCCCCGTGGGCTGGATTCTGGCAGCACAAGCAGCATCCCCAGCCTGTCCTGCCCTTGCTTTGGCTCACACAAGCCCCATACCAGTGCCTGGGGCCTGACCCCCAGCCCCAGCCAGGCTCAGCGCTGGCAGCAGAGTCCCGCTCTGCCAGTGTGTCCCAGGCTGGGGGCACATGGAACAGCCCTCTGTGCCTGACTGCAATGACTCTGTCACTTGCTTTTTCTTCCAGGACTGATGGAGATCCAGGCCAGAGACGGCACCCTGCTGTAGATACGTTTTAGCGTTTCTTATTGTCTTCTGTAAATACGTTTAATATAGTATCGATAGCTATGTTCTTGTAAATACGTTCTATAGATCGTTGTTGTTACAAAGGTTCTTACAATGTAAATATGTTCTGTAGTTCGTTTTTGTTGCTGCTCTTAGATAAATAAAGGACCTTTGTTTTTCATACCTCAGTTCTCTTGGCATTTTCTTTGGGCACAAGCCTCCATGGACCAAGACTTCCTTTGGAAACCCCCTCTGTCACCAGACTCTGGTACAAGCATAACACGAATTGATCCTCGTAGTTAAAGGCGTGACATTAATTGGCACAAATTTGTCCCTTAAGACTTTCTAGCACAGTAAATGTCAGTGCTCATAATCCCCAATTCCTAATGAAAGCTTTCAGTCTCCTCACCTGCCACGGCACCGCAGGGATCCACGGCAGGAGCGGGATAACTCCGGGATAAGGGGAATCTGCTCCCACTCCAGGGCTGTGCCAGGGAAGGAGGGGAATTTTTTAGTGCCTTCATTGCACACAAAAACCAAACCCAGCACCACCGAGCTGGACTTTCGTGAGCCGCAAAACAAAGCGGCCCCTGGCCTTTGGCGGAACACAACCTCACCGAGTCACGGAGCCAGAGGATGACACTTGGGAATGATCCTTGCTGCTGCCTGCAGGCAAATCAGATGAGGGAGCCACAGGAGCTGTGGGGTTTCCTGCTCTTCCTGCAACGCCATCGGGCCAGACCAGGAGACCTTTCCTGGAACAGATCTTCCCTGTAAAGGGAGCTACACCAAAGCTCAAGCCCTCATTTAGAGACCCTTGGAAAAGCAAAGGTGAGAGGGGATTACCTGGAGCCCCAGGGGACCGAGGCGAAGGCGATGAAGAAGCAGACAGCAAAGTGCTTCCACTGCTTCTCACTCCAGCAAAGGGAACATCCCTGGAATTTCATGGCCGGCGTCGCTCCCAAACCCCACAGGTGAACCCACACGTACTCCAGGACTGATCTCCTTCAAACTTCCAGCAGCACAGACTCACCGGGAGGAACTGCGATCCAAGGACACACATCAGCAACCGTCTTCCCGCTTGCCCCTCTCTCCACATTTTCCCTTTCCAGTGGGATGCAGGTGCCACCCCCCAGAGGCAGGAAAACTGCCTTGCAATCCGCTACAAAACCTGCCTGGAAAGCCCAGGATGCCCGGAGCCAGCAGCCGTTTCTCCTGGAGCTCCTGCTGACAGGCATTTGAAGCCTGCTGTGCCTCACAGCTGCTTTTCTGCCAAGGGCATTCCCACCTTTTCTTTTTTAGCCCAAAGAAAGGTTTGCAAAGCTGAGTTTTGTGAGAAGCGCTTCATATTTGGATCATTCTTAACTTGGAGTTTCCCTTGGCACCAAAATCAGGGGCTCACCTTTTGCTTGGAGCTTGGCTGAAGTCCTCAGCAATGCCAGGGAATGTGGCCATTGGAGGCTTTGGGCAGATTTGGCTCATCTGCCTTTTTAGGCCTTGTTTCTTTCTCTCAGCCTTCCCACTGGATTGTGGCCTCCGAGGAATACGTAAAATCCCATTCCATTCCTATTCTTTCGGACAATTTTTTGTACCGTCCCTGTACAAAACGAGGCCCCCTGTTCGGATGCTTTTCCCCACCGTTCCCCGGCACTTTTATCTGCCGGTGCATTCCCTGCGTTGCTTGGGCTCTTCCCAGCTCTCTGAGCTCCTTCACAAGGCAGGAGATCGATTTGGCCCAGGAACTAAACCCTCCCGAGGAATTGTCTGATGCCATCTCCGCATTTGACACCTGATCCTTGTGCTCAAAGGATCCCTCTTTCTTCCCTTCAGCCAATTCCAAGGCTCGCTGCCCCCAGCTGCGATCAGGCCCCAGCCTGATCCCTGCAGTCTTCCCTGCCGGGATCCTGCTCAGGAATCCCTGGGCTACAAATGTAAGAATTCATTTTTCCCACCCCTGCCCAGTTCCAAAGGATTTGGTGTCTGCCTTACCCGGCTGGAGCCTGCTTCCAACTCTGTTCTTGCTGCTTCTGCTGCTTTCCAGTTCCCAGGAATTCCACCGACGGAGCGACAGCGTTTTCCAGCTCCGCCAGGATTCCCTCTGCTGCGTTTGGGTGCTGGAAGGATATCAAAACCAGGCTCTCTGGGGCTTTACTATCAGGAAATTACATCCCCGGATTTGTTCATTTCCAAATATTATCTCTTCCCAACAAAGCACTGGGCATCCAAGGAATACAGAAAGTGATGGGCTGACCACTGCTTACTCCTCTGGAATGTCAGAGCTTGGAAAAAAAGGGCACTTGAGGCTTCTCCTGGTGCTGCCCGTGAGGTGTATTTTACTTGAGAGCCCCTTCCCGTGTCTTTCCCTGTATCCACCAAAAAATCCACCCCTTCATACCCCAGCTGCTTGCTTCCTCCCTCTTTTCCTGTATCCAACAGAATTTTAACAGGTCAATAGTCCCCTCTGGAAGAGCACCTTTCATTCCAAACCTAAGAACAAACGAATCACTTCCCGCGGTGCAGCTCTTTTAGTGACGCGGGGCAGCGGCCACACCTCCTGCAGTATCTTTATTGTACCTGTTTTACCATGCTCAGCATTTTATTCCCTTTACACCCCTCAGCCTTTCCCGTGCCGCTCTTTTTAACCAGCAGCGCTGCCCCGACGCTCCCGCGGTGCAGCTCTTTTAGTGACACGGGTCAGCGGCCACTCCTGCTGCAGTACTTTTAAAGGATTTTCGACCATTTTATTTTATACCCTTCACAGATGCGACCTTTGCCGTGACACCTTTGAAGCAGCGCCCCTGCCCCACGTGCGCCGCGGTGCAGCTCATTTTATCCTGAGGAAGTGGCTACTCCTGCTGCGGTGTTGTTGTTATTTCTCAGACCTTTCTCTATATTTTACTTCCCTCACACCTCCAGTCCTTTTACGTGCCGCACGTTTACCATCAACACCACCCCAAAGGTGCCGCGGTGCAGCTGTTTTAGTGAACCCACGCAGCGGCCACTCCTGCTGCTGTACCTTTTGAGTATTTCTTAGACCATTCTCAATATTTTATTGCGCTCACACTTCCCAGCCTTTCCCATACTGCTCTGTTTAACCAGCAGCGCTGCCCCGACGCTCCCGCGGTGCAGCTCTTTTAGTGATGTGGGGCAGCGGCCACTCCTGCTGCAGTACCTTTACAATATTTCTGAGACCATTGTCAATATTTTATTGCGCTCACACTTCCCAGCCTTTCCGTGCTGCTCTGTTTAACCAGCAGCGCTGCCCCGACGCTCCCGCGGTGCAGCTCTTTTAGTGATGTGGGGCAGCGGCTACACCTGCTGCTGTACCTTTATTGTACCTCGTTTACCATGCTCAGCATTTCATTCCCTTTACACCTCTCAGCCTTTCCCGTGCCGCTCTTTTTAACCAGCAGCGCTGCCCCGACGCTCCCGAGGTGCAGCTCTTTTAGTGATGCGGGGCAGCGGCCACTCCTGCTGCAGTACCTTTACAATATTTCTGAGACCATTGTCAATATTTTATTCCGCTCACACTTCCCAGCCTTTCCGTGCTGCTCTTTTTGACCAGCAGCGCTGCCCCGACCGTCCCGCGGTGCAGCTCTTTTAGTGATGCGGGGCAGCGGCCACTCCTGCTGCAGTATCTTTATTGTACCTCTTTTACCATGCTCAGCATTTCATTCCCTTTACACCTCTCACGCTTTCCGGGCCCCTTTTTAACCAGCAGCGCTGCCCCGACGCTCCCGCGGTGCAGCTCTTTTAGTGACACGGGGCAGCAGCCACTCCTGCTGCAGTACTTTTAAAGGATTTTCGACCATTTTATTTTATACCCTTCACAGATGCGACCTTTGCCGTGACACCTTTGAAGCAGCGCCCCTGCTCCGGGTGCGCCGCGGTGCAGCTCATTTTATCCTGAGGAAGTGACTACTCCTGCTGCGGTGGTGTTGTTATTTCTCAGACCTTTCTCTATATTTTATTTCCCTCACACCTCCAGGCTTTTACGTGCCGCACGTTTACCATCAACACCACCCCAAAGGTGCCGCGGTGCAGCTGTTTTAGTGAACCCACGCAGCGGCCACAACTGCTGCTGTACCTTTATTGTACCTCGTTTACCATGCTCAGCATTTCATTCCCTTTACACCTCTCAGCCTTTCCCGTGCCGCTCTTTTTAACCAGCAGCGCTGCCCCGACGCTCCCGCGGTGCAGCTCTTTTAGTCACACGGGGCAGCGGCCACACCTGCTGCTGTACCTTTATTGTACCTCGTTTACCATGCTCAGCATTTTATTCCCTTTACACCCCTCAGCCTTTCCCGTGCCGCTCTTTTTAACCAGCAGCGCTGCCCCGACGCTCCCGCGGTGCAGCTCTTTTAGTGATGCGGGGCAGCGGCCACTCCTGCTGCAGTACCTTTACAATATTTCTTAGACCATTGTCAATACTTTATTGCGCTGACGTTTCCCAGCCTTTCCCGTGCTGCTCTGTTTAACCAGCAGCGCTGCCCCGACGCTCCCGCGGTGCAGCTCCCTTAGTGACACGGGGCAGGGGCCGAGAGCCCTCTAGGTGCGGCTCCTCTATAGGACTTTACCGTTTTCTATTTTATTTCATTGGCACCTCGCGCGTTGCGCCGGGCGCCTCATTCGGGGACATGCGCCGGCTCCCACAGCGCCCCGCCCGCCGCCGCTCCCCGGGGGCCTCCCCGCTGCTCTCGGGAGATCGCACACCGCACGCGGCCCAAGCCCCGTCTCGCCGACGGCACTCACCACCCGCCGCCCGCCGCCGCGTTCTCCCGCTCCCTACCGGCACGAAGCGGCGCTGCCGATGACGGAGCCGATGCGCGGCTGCCACGCCGCTCTCTCCGCGCCTCAGGGCCGGCGCCTTCGGCCGCACAGGGCGGCGTCCCCGCATCCGGGCCAGCCCGCGGAGCTCCTGCCGCCGCCGCCGCCGCCCCCCGACTGAGGGGCCGCGACGCCGGCGCCCCCTTTTATACTCCGCACCCCCTTTTCCCGCCACTGCCGCGGTGGGCTCCCCCCGCCTCAAAATCGCCCAGAAGCGCCCGAGGCGGGAACGGCGCAGCCCCACCGGCGCCTCGGAGAAGCTCTTCTAGTGACAAGGAGCAGCGGCCACACCTGCTGCAGTATCTTTATTGTACCTCGTTTACCATGCTCAGCATTTCATTCCCTTTACACCTCTCACGCTTTCCGGACCCCTTTTTAACCAGCAGCACTGCCCCGACGCTCCCGCGGTGCAGCTCTTTTAGTGATGCGGGGCAGCGGCCACACCTGCTGCACTACCTTTATTGTACCTCGTTTACCATGCTCAGCATTTCATTCCCTTTACACCTCTCACGCTTTCCGGACCCCTTTTTAACCAGCAGCGCTGCCCCGACGGTCCCGCGGTGCAGCTCTTTTAGTGATGCGGGGCAGCGGCCACACCTGCTGCTGTACCTTTATTGTACCTCGTTTACCATGCTCAGCATTTCATTCCCTTTACACCTCTCACGCTTTCCGGACCCCTTTTTAACCAGCAGCACTGCCCCGACGCTCCCGCGGTGCAGCTCTTTTAGTGATGCCGGGCAGCGGCTACTCCTGCTGCAGTATCTTTACAGTATTTCTTAGACCATTGTCAATATTTTATTGCGCTCACACTTCCCAGCCTTTCCAGTGCCGCTCTGTTTAACCAGCAGCGCTGCCCCGACCGTCCCGCGGTGCAGCTCTTTTAGTCACACGGGGCAGCGGCCACACCTGCTGCTGTACCTTTATTGTACCTCGTTTACCATGCTCAGCATTTCATTCCCTTTACACCTCTCAGCCTTTCCCGTGCCGCTCTTTTTAACCAGCAGCGCTGCCCCGACGCTCCCGCGGTGCAGCTCTTTTAGTCACACGGGGCAGCGGCCACACCTGGTGCAGTACCTTTACAGTATTTCTTAAACCATTGTCAATATTTTATTGCGCTCACACTTCCAGGCCTTTCCCATGCTGCTCTGTTTAACCAGCAGCGCTGCCCCGACGCTCCCGCGGTGCAGCTCTTTTAGTGGTGCGGGGCAGCGGCCACTCCTGCTGCAGTATCTTTATTGAACCTCGTTTACCATGCTCAGCATTTCATTCCCTTTACACCTCTCACGCTTTCCGGACCCCTTTTTAACCAGCAGCACTGCCCCGACCGTCCCGCGGTGCAGCTCTTTTAGTCACACGGGGCAGCTACACCTGCTGCTGTACCTTTATTGTACCTCGTTTACCATGCTCAGCATTTCATTCCCTTTACACCTCTCACGCTTTCCGGACCCCTTTTTAGCCAGCAGCGCTGCCCCGACCGTCCCGCGGTGCAGCTCTTTTAGTGATGCGGGGCAGCGGCCACACCTGCTGCAGTACCTTTATTGTACCTCGTTTACCATGCTCAGCATTTCATTCCCTTTACACCTCTCAGCCTTTCCCGTGCCGCTCTTTTTAACCAGCAGCGCTGCCCCGACGCTCCCGCGGTGCAGCTCTTTTAGTCACACGGGGCAGCGGCCACACCTGCTGCACTACCTTTATTGTACCTCGTTTACCATGCTCAGCATTTTATTCCCTTTACACCTCTCACGCTTTCCGGACCCCTTTTTAACCAGCAGCGCTGCCCCGACGCTCCCGCGGTGCAGCTCTTTTAGTGACACGGGGCAGCGGCCACTCCTGCTGCAGTACCTTTACAATATTTCTTAGACCATTGTCAATATTTTATTGCGCTCACACTTCCCAGCCTTTCCCATGCTGCTCTGTTTAACCAGCAGAGCTGCCCCGACGCTCCCGCGGTGCAGCTCTTTTAGTGATGCCGGGCAGCGGCCACACCTGCTGCTGTACCTTTATTGTACCTCGTTTACCATGCTCAGCATTTCATTCCCTTTACACCTCTCACGCTTTCCGGACCCCTTTTTAACCAGCAGCACTGCCCCGACGGTCCCGCGGTGCAGCTCTTTTAGTCACACGGGGCAGCTACACCTGCTGCTGTACCTTTATTGTACCTCGTTTACCATGCTCAGCATTTTATTCCCTTTACACCTCTCACGCTTTCCCGTGCCGCTCTTTTTAACCAGCAGCGCTGCCCCGACGCTCCCGCGGTGCAGCTCTTTTAGTGATGCGGGGCAGCGGCCACTCCTGCTGCAGTACCTTTATTGTACCTCGTTTACCATGCTCAGCATTTTATTCCCTTTACACCTCTCACGCTTTCCGGACCCCTTTTTAGCCAGCAGCGCTGCCCCGACGGTCCCGCGGTGCAGCTCTTTTAGTGATGCGGGGCAGCGGCCACACCTGCTGCAGTACCTTTATTGTACCTCGTTTACCATGCTCAGCATTTCATTCCCTTTACACCTCTCAGCCTTTCCCGTGCCGCTCTTTTTGACCAGCAGCGCTGCCCCGACGGTCCCGCGGTGCAGCTCTTTTAGTGATGCGGGGCAGCGGCCACACCTGCTGCAGTACCTTTATTGTACCTCGTTTACCATGCTCAGCATTTCATTCCCTTTACACCTCTCACGCTTTCCGGACCCCTTTTTAGCCAGCAGCGCTGCCCCGACCGTCCCGCGGTGCAGCTCTTTTAGTGATGCGGGGCAGCGGCCACACCTGCTGCAGTACCTTTATTGTACCTCGTTTACCATGCTCAGCATTTCATTCCCTTTACACCTCTCAGCCTTTCCCGTGCCGCTCTTTTTAACCAGCAGCGCTGCCCCGACGCTCCCGCGGTGCAGCTCTTTTAGTCACACGGGGCAGCGGCCACACCTGCTGCTGTACCTTTATTGTACCTCGTTTACCAGGCTCAGCATTTTATTCCCTTTACACCTCTCACGCTTTCCGGACCCCTTTTTAACCAGCAGCGCTGCCCCGACGCTCCCGAGGTGCAGCTCTTTTAGTGATGCGGGGCAGCGGCCACACCTGCTGCAGTACCTTTATTGTACCTCGTTCACCATGCTCAGCATTTTATTCCCTTTACACCTCTCACGCTTTCCCGTGCCGCTCTTTTTAACCAGCAGCGCTGCCCCGACGCTCCCGCGGTGCAGCTCTTTTAGTCACACGGGGCAGCGGCCACACCTGGTGCAGTACCTTTACAGTATTTCTTAAACCATTGTCAATATTTTATTGCGCTCACACTTCCAGGCCTTTCCCATGCTGCTCTGTTTAACCAGCAGCGCTGCCCCGACGCTCCCGCGGTGCAGCTCTTTTAGTGGTGCGGGGCAGCGGCCACTCCTGCTGCAGTATCTTTATTGAACCTCTTTTACCATGCTCAGCATTTTATTCCCTTTACACCTCTCACGCTTTCCGGACCCCTTTTTAACCAGCAGCGCTGCCCCGACGGTCCCGCGGTGCAGCTCTTTTAGTGACGCGGGGCAGCGGCCACACCTGCTGCAGTATCTTTATTGTACCTCGTTTACCATGCTCAGCATTTCATTCCCTTTACACCTCTCACGCTTTCCGGACCCCTTTTTAACCAGCAGCACTGCCCCGACGCTCCCGCGGTGCAGCTCTTTTAGTGATGCCGGGCAGCGGCTACTCCTGCTGCAGTACCTTTACAATATTTCTTAGACCATTGTCAATATTTTATTGCGCTCACACTTCCCAGCCTTTCCCATGCTGCTCTGTTTAACCAGCAGCGCTGCCCCGACGCTCCCGCGGTGCAGCTCTTTTAGTGACACGGGGCAGCGGCCACACCTGCTGCTGTACCTTTATTGTACCTCGTTTACCATGCTCAGCATTTCATTCCCTTTACACCTCTCAGCCTTTCCCGTGCCGCTCTTTTTGACCAGCAGCGCTGCCCCGACGCTCCCGCGGTGCAGCTCTTTTAGTCACACGGGGCAGCGGCCACACCTGCTGCTGTACCTTTATTGTACCTCGTTTACCAGGCTCAGCATTTTATTCCCTTTACACCTCTCACGCTTTCCCGTGCCGCTCTTTTTAACCAGCAGCGCTGCCCCGACGCTCCCGCGGTGCAGCTCTTTTAGTGACACGGGGCAGCGGCCACACCTGGTGCAGTACCTTTTGAGTATTTCTTAAACCATTGTCAATATTTTATTGCGCTCACACTTCCAGGCCTTTCCCATGCTGCTCTGTTTAACCAGCAGCGCTGCCCCGACCGTCCCGCGGTGCAGCTCTTTTAGTGATGCGGGGCAGCGGCCACTCCTGCTGCAGTATCTTTATTGTACCTCTTTTACCATGCTCAGCATTTCATTCCCTTTACACCTCTCAGCCTTTCCCGTGCCGCTCTTTTTAACCAGCAGCGCTGCCCCGACGCTCCCGAGGTGCAGCTGTTTTAGTGACACGGGGCAGCGGCCACACCTGCTGCTGTACCTTTATTGTACCTCTTTTACCATGCTCAGCATTTCATTCCCTTTACACCTCTCACGCTTTCCGGACCCCTTTTTAGCCAGCAGCTCTGCCCCGACGCTCCCGCGGTGCAGCTCTTTTAGTGATGCGGGGCAGCGGCCACTCCTGCTGCAGTACCTTTACAATATTTCTTAGACCATTGTCAATATTTTATTGCGCTCACACTTCCCAGCCTTTCCGTGCCGCTCTTTTTAACCAGCAGCGCTGCCCCGACGCTCCCGCGGTGCAGCTCTTTTAGTGACGCGGGGAAGCGGCCACACCTGCTGCAGTACCTTTATTGTACCTCGTTTACCATGCTCAGCATTTCATTCCCTTTACACCTCTCACGCTTTCCGGACCCCTTTTTAACCAGCAGCGCTGCCCCGACGGTCCCGCGGTGCAGCTCTTTTAGTGATGCCGGGCAGCGGCCACTCCTGCTGCTGTACCTTTACAATATTTCTTAGACCATTGTCAATATTTTATTCCGCTCACACTTCCCAGCCTTTCCCATGCTGCTCTGTTTAACCAGCAGCGCTGCCCCGACGCTCCCGCGGTGCAGCTCTTTTAGTCACACGGGGCAGCGGTCACACCTGCTGCAGTACCTTTATTGTACCTCGTTTACCATGCTCAGCATTTCATTCCCTTTACACCTCTCACGCTTTCCGGACCCCTTTTTAACCAGCAGCACTGCCCCGACCGTCCCGCGGTGCAGCTCTTTTAGTGATGCGGGGCAGCGGCCACACCTGCTGCAGTACCTTTATTGTACCTCTTTTACCATGCTCAGCATTTCATTCCCTTTACACCTCTCACGCTTTCCGGACCCCTTTTTAGCCAGCAGCGCTGCCCCGACGCTCCCGCGGTGCAGCTCTTTTAGTGATGCGGGGCAGCGGCCACTCCTGCTGCAGTACCTTTACAATATTTCTTAGACCATTGTCAATATTTTATTGCGCTCACACTTCCCAGCCTTTCCCATGCTGCTCTGTTTAACCAGCAGCGCTGCCCCGACCGTCCCGCGGTGCAGCTCTTTTAGTGATGCGGGGCAGCGGCCACTCCTGCTGCAGTATCTTTATTGTACCTCTTTTACCATGCTCAGCATTTCATTCCCTTTACACCTCTCACGCTTTCCGGACCCCTTTTTAACCAGCAGAGCTGCCCCGACGGTCCCGCGGTGCAGCTCTTTTAGTGATGCGGGGCAGCGGCTACTCCTGCTGCAGTACCTTTACAATATTTCTTAGACCATTGTCAATATTTTATTCCCTTCACACTTCCCAGCCTTTCCCATGCTGCTCTGTTTAACCAGCAGCGCTGCCCCGACGCTCCCGCGGTGCAGCTCTTTTAGTGACACGGGGCAGCAGCCACTCCTGCTGCAGTACTTTTAAAGGATTTTCGACCATTTTATTTTATACCCTTCACAGATGCGACCTTTGCCGTGACACCTTTGAAGCAGCACCCCTGCCCCAGGTGCGACGCCGTGCAGCTCATTTTATCCTGAGGAAGTGGCTACTCCTGCTGCGGTGTTGTTGTTATTTCTCAGACCTTTCTCTATATTTTATTTCCCTCACACCTCCAGTCCTTTTACGTGCCGCACGTTTACCGTCAGCACCACCCCAAAGGTGCCGCGGTGCAGCTGTTTTAGTGAACCCACGCAGCGGCCACTCCTGCTGCTGTACGTTTTGAGTATTTCTTAGACCATTCTCAATATTTTATTGCGCTCACACTTCCCAGCCTTTCCGTGCTGCTCTTTTTAACCAGCAGCGCTGCCCCGACGCTCCCGCGGTGCAGCTCTTTTAGTGATGCGGAGCAGCGGCCACTCCTGCTGCTGTACCTTTATTGTACCTCGTTTACCATGCTCAGCATTTCATTCCCTTTACACCTCTCACGCTTTCCGGACCCCTTTTTAACCAGCAGCGCTGCCCCGACGGTCCCGCGGTGCAGCTCTTTTAGTGATGCCGGGCAGCGGCCACTCCTGCTGCTGTACCTTTACAATATTTCTTAGACCATTGTCAATACTTTATTGCGCTGACGTTTCTCAGCCTTTCCGTGCTGCTCTTTTTAACCAGCAGCGCTGCCCCGACGCTCCCGCGGTGCAGCTCTTTTAGTGATGCGGAGCAGCGGCCACTCCTGCTGCTGTACCTTTATTGTACCTCGTTTACCATGCTCAGCATTTCATTCCCTTTACACCTCTCACGCTTTCCGGACCCCTTTTTAACCAGCAGCGCTGCCCCGACGCTCCCGCGGTGCAGCTCCCTTAGTGACACGGGGCAGGGGCCGAGAGCCCTCTAGGTGCGGCTCCTCTATAGCACTTTACCGTTTTCTATTTTATTTCATTGGCACCTCGCGCGTTGCGCCGGGCGCCTCATTCGGGGACATGCGCCGGCTCCCACAGCGCCCCGCCCGCCGCCGCTCCCCGGGGGCCTCCCCGCTGCTCTCGGGAGATCGCACACCGCACGCGGCCCAAGCCCCGTCTCGCCGACGGCACTCACCACCCGCCGCCCGCCGCCGCGTTCTCCCGCTCCCTACCGGCACGAAGCGGCGCTGCCGATGACGGAGCCGATGCGCGGCTGCCACGCCGCTCTCTCCGCGCCTCAGGGCCGGCGCCTTCGGCCGCACAGGGCGGCGTCCCCGCATCCGGGCCAGCCCGCGGAGCTCCTGCCGCCGCCGCCGCCGCCCCCCGACTGAGGGGCCGCGACGCCGGCGCCCCCTTTTATACTCCGCACCCCCTTTTCCCGCCACTGCCGCGGTGGGCTCCCCCCGCCTCAAAATCGCCCAGAAGCGCCCGAGGCGGGAACGGGGCAGCCCCACCGGCGCCTCGGAGAAGCTCTTCTAGTGACAAGGAGCAGCGGCCACCCCTCCTGCTGCTGTACCTTTATTGTACCTCGTTTACCATGCTCAGCATTTTATTCCCTTTACACCTCTCACGCTTTCCGGACCCCTTTTTAACCAGCAGCGCTGCCCCGACGCTCCCGCGGTGCAGCTCTTTTAGTCACACGGGGCAGCGGCCACACCTGGTGCAGTACCTTTACAGTATTTCTTAAACCATTGTCAATATTTTATTGCGCTCACACTTCCAGGCCTTTCCCATGCTGCTCTGTTTAACCAGCAGCGCTGCCCCGACGCTCCCGCGGTGCAGCTCTTTTAGTGGTGCGGGGCAGCGGCCACTCCTGCTGCAGTATCTTTATTGAACCTCTTTTACCATGCTCAGCATTTTATTCCCTTTACACCTTTCACGCATTCCGGACCCCTTTTTAACCAGCAGCGCTGCCCCGACCGTCCCGCGGTGCAGCTCTTTTAGTGACGCGGGGCAGCGGCCACACCTGCTGCTGTACCTTTATTGTACCTCGTTTACCATGCTCAGCATTTCATTCCCTTTACACCTCTCACGCTTTCCGGACCCCTTTTTAGCCAGCAGCGCTGCCCCGACGGTCCCGCGGTGCAGCTCTTTTAGTGATGCGGGGCAGCGGCCACACCTGCTGCAGTACCTTTATTGTACCTCGTTTACCATGCTCAGCATTTCATTCCCTTTACACCTCTCAGCCTTTCCCGTGCCGCTCTTTTTAACCAGCAGCGCTGCCCCGACGCTCCCGCGGTGCAGCTCTTTTAGTCACACGGGGCAGCGGCCACACCTGCTGCACTACCTTTATTGTACCTCGTTTACCATGCTCAGCATTTTATTCCCTTTACACCTCTCACGCTTTCCGGACCCCTTTTTAGCCAGCAGCGCTGCCCCGACGCTCCCGCGGTGCAGCTCTTTTAGTCACGCGGGGCAGCGGCCACACCTGCTGCTGTACCTTTATTGTACCTCGTTTACCATGCTCAGCATTTTATTCCCTTTACACCTCTCACGCTTTCCGGACCCCTTTTTAACCAGCAGCGCTGCCCCGACGCTCCCGAGGTGCAGCTCTTTTAGTGATGCGGGGCAGCGGCCACTCCTGCTGCAGTACCTTTACAATATTTCTTAGACCATTGTCAATATTTTATTGCGCTCACACTTCCCAGCCTTTCCCATGCTGCTCTGTTTAACCAGCAGAGCTGCCCCGACGCTCCCGCGGTGCAGCTCTTTTAGTCACACGGGGCAGCGGCCACACCTGCTGCTGTACCTTTATTGTACCTCGTTTACCATGCTCAGCATTTCATTCCCTTTACACCTCTCACGCTTTCCGGACCCCTTTTTAACCAGCAGCGCTGCCCCGACGCTCCCGCGGTGCAGCTCTTTTAGTGATGCGGGGCAGCGGCCACACCTGCTGCTGTACCTTTATTGTACCTCGTTTACCATGCTCAGCATTTCATTCCCTTTACACCTCTCACGCTTTCCCGTGCCGCTCTTTTTAACCAGCAGCGCTGCCCCGACGCTCCCGCGGTGCAGCTCTTTTAGTGACACGGGGCAGCGGCCACACCTGGTGCAGTACCTTTACAGTATTTCTTAAACCATTGTCAATATTTTATTGCGCTCACACTTCCAGGCCTTTCCCATGCTGCTCTGTTTAACCAGCAGCGCTGCCCCGACGCTCCCGCGGTGCAGCTCTTTTAGTGGTGCGGGGCAGTTGCCACTCCTGCTGCAGTATCTTTATTGAACCTCTTTTACCATGCTCAGCATTTTATTCCCTTTACACCTCTCACGCTTTCCGGACCCCTTTTTAACCAGCAGCGCTGCCCCGACGGTCCCGCGGTGCAGCTCTTTTAGTCACACGGGGCAGCTACACCTGCTGCTGTACCTTTATTGTACCTCGTTTACCATGCTCAGCATTTTATTCCCTTTACACCTCTCAGCCTTTCCCGTGCCGCTCTTTTTAACCAGCAGCGCTGCCCCGACGCTCCCGCGGTGCAGCTCTTTTAGTCACACGGGGCAGCGGCCACACCTGCTGCTGTACCTTTATTGTACCTCGTTTACCATGCTCAGCATTTTATTCCCTTTACACCTCTCACGCTTTCCGGACCCCTTTTTAACCAGCAGCGCTGCCCCGACGCTCCCGCGGTGCAGCTCTTTTAGTGATGCGGGGCAGCGGCCACACCTGCTGCAGTACCTTTATTGTACCTCGTTTACCATGCTCAGCATTTCATTCCCTTTACACCTCTCACGCTTTCCGGACCCCTTTTTAACCAGCAGCACTGCCCCGACGCTCCCGCGGTGCAGCTCTTTTAGTGATGCCGGGCAGCGGCTACTCCTGCTGCAGTACCTTTACAATATTTCTTAGACCATTGTCAATATTTTATTGCGCTCACACTTCCCAGCCTTTCCCATGCTGCTCTGTTTAACCAGCAGAGCTGCCCCGACGCTCCCGCGGTGCAGCTCTTTTAGTGACACGGGGCAGCGGCCACACCTGCTGCAGTACCTTTATTGTACCTCGTTTACCATGCTCAGCATTTCATTCCCTTTACACCTCTCACGCTTTCCGGACCCCTTTTTAGCCAGCAGCGCTGCCCCGACGCTCCCGCGGTGCAGCTCTTTTAGTCACACGGGGCAGCGGCCACACCTGCTGCTGTACCTTTATTGTACCTCGTTTACCAGGCTCAGTATTTTATTCCCTTTACACCTCTCACGCTTTCCGGACCCCTTTTTAACCAGCAGCGCTGCCCCGACGCTCCCGAGGTGCAGCTCTTTTAGTGACACGGGGCAGCGGCCACTCCTGCTGCAGTACCTTTACAATATTTCTTAGACCATTGTCAATATTTTATTGCGCTCACACTTCCCAGCCTTTCCCATGCTGCTCTGTTTAACCAGCAGCGCTGCCCCGACGCTCCCGCGGTGCAGCTCTTTTAGTCACACGGGACAGCGGCCACACCTGCTGCAGTACCTTTATTGTACCTCGTTTACCATGCTCAGCATTTCATTCCCTTTACACCTCTCACGCTTTCCGGACCCCTTTTTAACCAGCAGCACTGCCCCGACGGTCCCGCGGTGCAGCTCTTTTAGTGACACGGGGCAGCGGCCACACCTGCTGCAGTACCTTTATTGTACCTCGTTTACCAGGCTCAGCATTTTATTCCCTTTACACCTCTCACGCTTTCCGGACCCCTTTTTAACCAGCAGCGCTGCCCCGACGCTCCCGCGGTGCAGCTCTTTTAGTGATGCGGGGCAGCGGCCACACCTGCTGCAGTACCTTTATTGTACCTCTTTTACCATGCTCAGCATTTCATTCCCTTTACACCTCTCAGCCTTTCCCGTGCCGCTCTTTTTAACCAGCAGCGCTGCCCCGACGCTCCCGAGGTGCAGCTCTTTTAGTCACACGGGGCAGCGGCCACTCCTGCTGCAGTATCTTTATTGTACCTCTTTTACCATGCTCAGCATTTCATTCCCTTTACACCTCTCACGCTTTCCGGACCCCTTTTTAGCCAGCAGCGCTGCCCCGACGCTCCCGCGGTGCAGCTCTTTTAGTGATGCGGGGCAGCGGCCACTCCTGCTGCAGTACCTTTACAATATTTCTTAGACCATTGTCAATATTTTATTGCGCTCACACTTCCCAGCCTTTCCCATGCTGCTCTGTTTAACCAGCAGCGCTGCCCCGACCGTCCCGCGGTGCAGCTCTTTTAGTGATGCGGGGCAGCGGCCACTCCTGCTGCAGTATCTTTATTGTACCTCTTTTACCATGCTCAGCATTTCATTCCCTTTACACCTCTCACGCTTTCCGGACCCCTTTTTAGCCAGCAGCGCTGCCCCGACGGTCCCGCGGTGCAGCTCTTTTAGTCACACGGGGCAGCGGCCACTCCTGCTGCTGTACCTTTATTGTACCTCGTTTACCATGCTCAGCATTTTATTCCCTTTACACCTCTCACGCTTTCCGGACCCCTTTTTAACCAGCAGCGCTGCCCCGACGGTCCCGCGGTGCAGCTCTTTTAGTGATGCGGGGCAGCGGCTACTCCTGCTGCAGTATCTTTACAGTATTTCTTAGACCATTGTCAATATTTTATTGCGCTCACACTTCCCAGCCTTTCCAGTGCCGCTCTGTTTAACCAGCAGCGCTGCCCCGACGCTCCCGCGGTGCAGCTCTTTTAGTCACACGGGGCAGCGGCCACTCCTGCTGCTGTACCTTTATTGTACCTCGTTTACCATGCTCAGCATTTTATTCCCTTTACACCTCTCACGCTTTCCGGACCCCTTTTTAACCAGCAGCGCTGCCCCGACGGTCCCGCGGTGCAGCTCTTTTAGTGATGCGGGGCAGCGGCCACACCTGCTGCAGTACCTTTATTGTACCTCGTTTACCATGCTCAGCATTTCATTCCCTTTACACCTCTCAGCCTTTCCCGTGCCGCTCTTTTTAACCAGCAGCGCTGCCCCGACGCTCCCGCGGTGCAGCTCTTTTAGTCACACGGGGCAGCGGCCACACCTGGTGCAGTACCTTTACAGTATTTCTTAAACCATTGTCAATATTTTATTGCGCTCACACTTCCAGGCCTTTCCCATGCTGCTCTGTTTAACCAGCAGCGCTGCCCCGACGCTCCCGCGGTGCAGCTCTTTTAGTGGTGCGGGGCAGCGGCCACTCCTGCTGCAGTATCTTTATTGAACCTCTTTTACCATGCTCAGCATTTTATTCCCTTTACACCTTTCACGCATTCCGGACCCCTTTTTAACCAGCAGCGCTGCCCCGACCGTCCCGCGGTGCAGCTCTTTTAGTGACGCGGGGCAGCGGCCACACCTGCTGCTGTACCTTTATTGTACCTCGTTTACCATGCTCAGCATTTCATTCCCTTTACACCTCTCACGCTTTCCGGACCCCTTTTTAACCAGCAGCACTGCCCCGACGCTCCCGCGGTGCAGCTCTTTTAGTCACACGGGGCAGCTACACCTGCTGCTGTACCTTTATTGTACCTCGTTTACCATGCTCAGCATTTCATTCCCTTTACACCTCTCACGCTTTCCGGACCCCTTTTTAGCCAGCAGCGCTGCCCCGACCGTCCCGCGGTGCAGCTCTTTTAGTGATGCGGGGCAGCGGCCACACCTGCTGCAGTACCTTTATTGTACCTCGTTTACCATGCTCAGCATTTCATTCCCTTTACACCTCTCAGCCTTTCCCGTGCCGCTCTTTTTAACCAGCAGCGCTGCCCCGACGCTCCCGCGGTGCAGCTCTTTTAGTGATGCGGGGCAGCGGCCACTCCTGCTGCAGTACCTTTATTGTACCTCGTTTACCATGCTCAGCATTTTATTCCCTTTACACCTCTCACGCTTTCCGGACCCCTTTTTAACCAGCAGCGCTGCCCCGACGCTCCCGCGGTGCAGCTCTTTTAGTGACACGGGGCAGCGGCCACTCCTGCTGCAGTACCTTTACAATATTTCTTAGACCATTGTCAATATTTTATTGCGCTCACACTTCCCAGCCTTTCCCATGCTGCTCTGTTTAACCAGCAGCGCTGCCCCGACGCTCCCGCGGTGCAGCTCTTTTAGTCACACGGGGCAGCGGCCACTCCTGCTGCTGTACCTTTATTGTACCTCGTTTACCATGCTCAGCATTTCATTCCCTTTACACCTCTCACGCTTTCCGGACCCCTTTTTAACCAGCAGCGCTGCCCCGACGCTCCCGCGGTGCAGCTCTTTTAGTGATGCCGGGCAGCGGCCACTCCTGCTGCAGTACCTTTACAATATTTCTTAGACCATTGTCAATACTTTATTGCGCTGACGTTTCCCAGCCTTTCCCGTGCTGCTCTGTTTAACCAGCAGCGCTGCCCCGACGCTCCCGCGGTGCAGCTCTTTTAGTGACACGGGGCAGGGGCCGAGAGCCCTCTAGGTGCGGCTC
Source organism: Coloeus monedula (assembly GCF_965178545.1). Lineage (NCBI taxonomy): Eukaryota > Metazoa > Chordata > Aves > Passeriformes > Corvidae > Coloeus > Coloeus monedula. Next base: position 96,982 of record NW_028120711.1, on the reverse strand, counting down.
CTCTATAGCACTTTACCGTTTTCTATTTTATTTCATTGGCACCTCGCGCGTTGCGCCGGGCGCCTCATTCGGGGACATGCGCCGGCTCCCACAGCGCCCCGCCCGCCGCCGCTCCCCGGGGGCCTCCCCGCTGCTCTCGGGAGATCGCACACCGCACGCGGCCCAAGCCCCGTCTCGCCGACGGCACTCACCACCAGCCGCCCGCCGCCGCGTTCTCCCGCTCCCTACCGGCACGAAGCGGCGCTGCCGATGACGGAGCCGATGCGCGGCTGCCACGCCGCTCTCTCCGCGCCTCAGGGCCGGCGCCTTCGGCCGCACAGGGCGGCGTCCCCGCATCCGGGCCAGCCCGCGGAGCTCCTGCCGCCGCCGCCGCCGCCCCCCGACTGAGGGGCCGCGACGCCGGCGCCCCCTTTTATACTCCGCACCCCCTTTTCCCGCCACCGCCGCGGTGGGCTCCCCCCGCCTCAAAATCGCCCAGAAGCGCCCGAGGCGGGAACGGGGCAGCCCCACCGGCGCCTCGGAGAAGCTCTTCTAGTGACAAGGAGCAGCGGCCACTCCTGCTGCAGTACCTTTATTGTACCTCGTTTACCATGCTCAGCATTTTATTCCCTTTACACCTCTCACGCTTTCCCGTGCCGCTCTTTTTAACCAGCAGCGCTGCCCCGACGCTCCCGCGGTGCAGCTCTTTTAGTGACAAGGAGCAGCGGCCACACCTGCTGCAGTATCTTTATTGTACCTCTTTTACCATGCTCAGCATTTCATTCCCTTTACACCTCTCAGCCTTTCCCGTGCCGCTCTTTTTAACCAGCAGCGCTGCCCCGACGCTCCCGCGGTGCAGCTCTTTTAGTGATGCGGGGCAGCGGCCACACCTGCTGCAGTATCTTTATTGTACCTCGTTTACCATGCTCAGCATTTCATTCCCTTTACACCTCTCACGCTTTCCGGACCCCTTTTTAACCAGCAGCGCTGCCCCGACGCTCCCGCGGTGCAGCTCTTTTAGTGATGCGGGGCAGCGGCCACTCCTGCTGCAGTACCTTTACAATATTTCTTAGACCATTGTCAATATTTTATTCCGCTCACACTTCCCAGCCTTTCCCGTGCCGCTCTTTTTAACCAGCAGCGCTGCCCCGACGCTCCCGCGGTGCAGCTCTTTTAGTGATGCGGGGCAGCGGCCACTCCTGCTGCAGTACCTTTACAATATTTCTTAGACCATTGTCAATATTTTATTCCGCTCACACTTCCCAGCCTTTCCCGTGCCGCTCTTTTTAACCAGCAGCGCTGCCCCGACGCTCCCGCGGTGCAGCTCTTTTAGTGATGCGGGGCAGCGGCCACTCCTGCTGCAGTACCTTTACAATATTTCTTAGACCATTATCAATATTTTATTGCGCTCACACTTCCCAGCCTTTCCCATACTGCTCTGTTTAACCAGCAGCGCTGCCCCGACGCTCCCGAGGTGCAGCTCTTTTAGTCACACGGGGCAGCGGCCACTGCTGCTGCAGTATCTTTATTGTACCTCTTTTACCATGCTCAGCATTTCATTCCCTTTACACCTCTCACGCTTTCCGGACCCCTTTTTAGCCAGCAGCGCTGCCCCGACGCTCCCGAGATGCAGCTCTTTTAGTGATGCGGGGCAGCGGCCACTCCTGCTGCAGTATCTTTATTGTACCTCGTTTACCATGCTCAGCATTTCATTCCCTTTACAGCTCTCACGCTTTTGGACCCCTTTTTAGCCAGCAGCGCTGCCCCGACGGTCCCGCGGTGCAGCTCTTTTAGTCACACGGGGCAGCGGCCACACCTGCTGCAGTACCTTTATTGTACCTCGTTTACCATGCTCAGCATTTCATTCCCTTTACACCTCTCACGCTTTCCGGACCCCTTTTTAGCCAGCAGCGCTGCCCCGACGCTCCCGCGGTGCAGCTCTTTTAGTGATGCGGGGCAGCGGCTACTCCTGCTGCAGTACCTTTACAATATTTCTTAGACCATTGTCAATATTTTATTCCCTTCACACTTCCCAGCCTTTCCCATGCTGCTCTGTTTAACCAGCAGCGCTGCCCCGACGCTCCCGCGGTGCAGCTCTTTTAGTGACACGGGGCAGCAGCCACTCCTGCTGCAGTACTTTTAAAGGATTTTCGACCATTTTATTTTATACCCTTCACAGATGCGACCTTTGCCGTGACACCTTTGAAGCAGCACCCCTGCCCCAGGTGCGACGCCGTGCAGCTCATTTTATCCTGAGGAAGTGGCTACTCCTGCTGCGGTGTTGTTGTTATTTCTCAGACCTTTCTCTATATTTTATTTCCCTCACACCTCCAGTCCTTTTACGTGCCGCACGTTTACCGTCAGCACCACCCCAAAGGTGCCGCGGTGCAGCTGTTTTAGTGAACCCACGCAGCGGCCACAACTGCTGCTGTACCTTTTGAGTATTTCTTAGACCATTCTCAATATTTTATTGCGCTCACACTTCCCAGCCTTTCCGTGCTGCTCTTTTTAACCAGCAGCGCTGCCCCGACGCTCCCGCGGTGCAGCTCTTTTAGTGATGCGGAGCAGCGGCCACTCCTGCTGCAGTACCTTTATTGTACCTCGTTTACCATGCTCAGCATTTCATTCCCTTTACACCTCTCACGCTTTCCGGACCCCTTTTTAACCAGCAGCGCTGCCCCGACGCTCCCGCGGTGCAGCTCTTTTAGTGATGCGGGGCAGCGGCCACTCCTGCTGCTGTACCTTTACAATATTTCTTAGACCATTGTCAATACTTTATTGCGCTGACGTTTCCCAGCCTTTCCCGTGCTGCTCTGTTTAACCAGCAGCGCTGCCCCGACGCTCCCGCGATGCAGCTCCCTTAGTGACACGGGGCAGGGGCCGAGAGCCCTCTAGGTGCGGCTCCTCTATAGCACTTTACCGTTTTCTATTTTATTTCATTGGCACCTCGCGCGTTGCGCCGGGCGCCTCATTCGGGGACATGCGCCGGCTCCCACAGCGCCCCGCCCGCCGCCGCTCCCCGGGGGCCTCCCCGCTGCTCTCGGGAGATCGCACACCGCACGCGGCCCAAGCCCCGTCTCGCCGACGGCACTCACCTCCAGCCGCCCGCCGCCGCGTTCTCCCGCTCCCTACCGGCACGAAGCGGCGCTGCCGATGACGGAGCCGATGCGCGGCTGCCACGCCGCTCTCTCCGCGCCTCAGGGCCGGCGCCTTCGGCCGCACAGGGCGGCGTCCCCGCATCCGGGCCAGCCCGCGGAGCTCCTGCCGCCGCCGCCGCCGCCCCCCGACTGAGGGGCCGCGACGCCGGCGCCCCCTTTTATACTCCGCACCCCCTTTTCCCGCCACTGCCGCGGTGGGCTCCCCCCGCCTCAAAATCGCCCAGAAGCGCCCGAGGCGGGAACGGGGCAGCCCCACCGGCGCCTCGGAGAAGCTCTTCTAGTGACAAGGAGCAGCGGCCACCCCTCCTGCTGCTGTACCTTTATTGCACCTCGTTTACCATGCTCAGCATTTTATTCCCTTTACACCTCTCACGCTTTCCGGACCCCTTTTTAACCAGCAGCGCTGCCCCGACGGTCCCGCGGTGCAGCTCTTTTAGTGATGCGGGGCAGCGGCCACACCTGCTGCTGTACCTTTATTGTACCTCGTTTACCATGCTCAGCATTTCATTCCCTTTACACCTCTCACGCTTTCCGGACCCCTTTTTAACCAGCAGCGCTGCCCCGACGGTCCCGCGGTGCAGCTCTTTTAGTGATGCGGGGCAGCGGCCACACCTGCTGCTGTACCTTTATTGTACCTCGTTTACCATGCTCAGCATTTCATTCCCTTTACACCTCTCACGCTTTCCGGACCCCTTTTTAACCAGCAGCACTGCCCCGACGCTCCCGCGGTGCAGCTCTTTTAGTGATGCCGGGCAGCGGCTACTCCTGCTGCAGTATCTTTACAGTATTTCTTAGACCATTGTCAATATTTTATTGCGCTCACACTTCCCAGCCTTTCCAGTGCCGCTCTGTTTAACCAGCAGCGCTGCCCCGACGCTCCCGCGGTGCAGCTCTTTTAGTCACACGGGGCAGCGGCCACTCCTGCTGCTGTACCTTTATTGTACCTCGTTTACCATGCTCAGCATTTTATTCCCTTTACACCTCTCACGCTTTCCGGACCCCTTTTTAACCAGCAGCGCTGCCCCGACGGTCCCGCGGTGCAGCTCTTTTAGTGATGCGGGGCAGCGGCCACACCTGCTGCAGTACCTTTATTGTACCTCGTTTACCATGCTCAGCATTTCATTCCCTTTACACCTCTCAGCCTTTCCCGTGCCGCTCTTTTTAACCAGCAGCGCTGCCCCGACGCTCCCGCGGTGCAGCTCTTTTAGTCACACGGGGCAGCGGCCACACCTGCTGCAGTACCTTTACAGTATTTCTTAGACCATTGTCAATATTTTATTGCGCTCACACTTCCCAGCCTTTCCAATGCCGCTCTGTTTAACCAGCAGCGCTGCCCCGACGCTCCCGCGGTGCAGCTCTTTTAGTGATGCGGGGCAGCGGCCACTCCTGCTGCAGTACCTTTACAATATTTCTTAGACCATTGTCAATACTTTATTGCGCTGACGTTTCCCAGCCTTTCCCGTGCTGCTCTGTTTAACCAGCAGCGCTGCCCCGACGCTCCCGCGGTGCAGCTCCCTTAGTGACACGGGGCAGGGGCCGAGAGCCCTCTAGGTGCGGCTCCTCTATAGCACTTTACCGTTTTCTATTTTATTTCATTGGCACCTCGCGCGTTGCGCCGGGCGCCTCATTCGGGGACATGCGCCGGCTCCCACAGCGCCCCGCCCGCCGCCGCTCCCCGGGGGCCTCCCCGCTGCTCTCGGGAGATCGCACACCGCACGCGGCCCAAGCCCCGTCTCGCCGACGGCACTCACCTCCAGCCGCCCGCCGCCGCGTTCTCCCGCTCCCTACCGGCACGAAGCGGCGCTGCCGATGACGGAGCCGATGCGCGGCTGCCACGCCGCTCTCTCCGCGCCTCAGGGCCGGCGCCTTCGGCCGCACAGGGCGGCGTCCCCGCATCCGGGCCAGCCCGCGGAGCTCCTGCCGCCGCCGCCGCCGCCCCCCGACTGAGGGGCCGCGACGCCGGCGCCCCCTTTTATACTCCGCACCCCCTTTTCCCGCCACTGCCGAAGTGGGCTCCCCCCGCCTCAAAATCGCCCAGAAGCGCCCGAGGCGGGAACGGGGCAGCCCCACCGGCGCCTCGGAGAAGCTCTTCTAGTGACAAGGAGCAGCGGCCACCCCTCCTGCTGCTGTACCTTTATTGTACCTCGTTTACCATGCTCAGCATTTTATTCCCTTTACACCTCTCACGCTTTCCGGACCCCTTTTTAACCAGCAGCGCTGCCCCGACGCTCCCGCGGTGCAGCGCTTTTAGTGATGCGGGGCAGCGGCCACTCCTGCTGCAGTATCTTTATTGTACCTCTTTTACCATGCTCAGCATTTCATTCCCTTTACACCTCTCACGATTTCCGGACCCCTTTTAAGCCGGCAGCACTGCCCCGACGCTCCCGAGGTGCAGCTCTTTTAGTGATGCGGGGCAGCGGCCACTCCTGCTGCAGTACCTTTTCAATATTTCTTAGACCATTGTCAATATTTTATTGCGCTCACACTTTCCAGCCTTTCCCATACTGCTCTGTTTAACCAGCAGCGCTGCCCCGACGCTCCCGCGGTGCAGCTCTTTTAGTGATGCGGGGCAGCGGCCACACCTGCTGCAGTACCTTTATTGTACCTCTTTTACCATGCTCAGCATTTCATTCCCTTTACACCTCTCAGCCTTTCCCGTGCCGCTCTTTTTAACCAGCAGCGCTGCCCCGACGCTCCCGCGGTGCAGCTCTTTTAGTCACACGGGGCAGCGGCCACTCCTGCTGCTGTACCTTTATTGTACCTCGTTTACCATGCTCAGCATTTCATTCCCTTTACACCTCTCACGCTTTCCCGTGCCGCTCTTTTTAACCAGCAGCGCTGCCCCGACGCTCCCGCGGTGCAGCTCTTTTAGTCACACGGGGCAGCGGCCACACCTGCTGCAGTACCTTTATTGTACCTCTTTTACCATGCTCAGCATTTCATTCCCTTTACACCTCTCAGCCTTTCCCGTGCCGCTCTTTTTAACCAGCAGCGCTGCCCCGACGCTCCCGCGGTGCAGCTCTTTTAGTGATGCGGGGCAGCGGCCACACCTGCTGCAGTATCTTTATTGTACCTCGTTTACCATGCTCAGCATTTCATTCCCTTTACACCTCTCACGCTTTCCGGACCCCTTTTTAACCAGCAGCGCTGCCCCGACGGTCCCGCGGTGCAGCTCTTTTAGTGATGCGGGGCAGCGGCCACTCCTGCTGCAGTACCTTTACAATATTTCTTAGACCATTGTCAATATTTTATTCCGCTCACACTTCCCAGCCTTTCCCGTGCCGCTCTTTTTAACCAGCAGCGCTGCCCCGACGCTCCCGCGGTGCAGCTCTTTTAGTGATGCGGGGCAGCGGCCACTCCTGCTGCAGTACCTTTACAATATTTCTTAGACCATTGTCAATATTTTATTCTGCTCACACTTCCCAGCCTTTCCCGTGCCGCTCTTTTTAACCAGCAGCGCTGCCCCGACGCTCCCGCGGTGCAGCCCTTTTAGTGACGCGGAGCAGCGGCCACTCCTGCTGCTGTACCTTTATTGTACCTCGTTTACCATGCTCAGCATTTTATTCCCTTTACACCTCTCACGCTTTCCGGACCCCTTTTTAACCAGCAGCGCTGCCCCGACGCTCCCGCGGTGCAGCTCTTTTAGTGATGCGGGGCAGCGGCCACTCCTGCTGCAGTACCTTTACAATATTTCTTAGACCATTGTCAATATTTTATTGCGCTCACACTTCCCAGCCTTTCCCATACTGCTCTGTTTAAGCAGCAGCGCTGCCCCGACGCTCCCGCGGTGCAGCTCTTTTAGTGATGCGGGGCAGCGGCCACTCCTGCTGCAGTACCTTTACAATATTTCTTAGACGATTGTCAATATTTTATTCCGCTCACACTTCCCAGCCTTTCCGTGCTGCTCTTTTTAACCAGCAGCGCTGCCCCGACGCTCCCGCGGTGCAGCTCTTTTAGTGATGCGGGGCAGCGGCCACTCCTGCAGCAGTATCTTTATTGTACCTCGTTTACCATGCTCAGCATTTCATTCCCTTTACACCTCTCAGCCTTTCCCGTGCCGCTCTTTTTAACCAGCAGCGCTGCCCCGACGCTCCCGCGGTGCAGCTCTTTTAGTCACACGGGGCAGCGGCCACACCTGCTGCAGTACCTTTACAATATTTCTTAGACCATTGTCAATATTTTATTGCGCTCACACTTCCCAGCCTTTCCAGTGCCGCTCTGTTTAACCAGCAGCGCGGCCCCGACCGTCCCGCGGTGCAGCTCTTTTAGTGATGCCGGGCAGCGGCCACACCTGCTGCAGTACCTTTATTGTACCTCGTTTACCATGCTCAGCATTTTATTCCCTTTACACCTCTCACGCTTTCCGGACCCCTTTTTAACCAGCAGCGCTGCCCCGACGCTCCCGCGGTGCAGCTCTTTTAGTGATGCGGGGCAGCGGCCACTCCTGCTGCAGTACCTTTACAATATTTCTTAGACCATTGTCAATATTTTATTGCGCTCACACTTCCCAGCCTTTCCCATACTGCTCTGTTTAACCAGCAGCGCTGCCCCGACGCTCCCGCGGTGCAGCTCTTTTAGTGACACGGGGCAGCAGCCACTCCTGCTGCAGTACTTTTAAAGGATTTTCGACCATTTTATTTTATACCCTTCACAGATGCGACCTTTGCCGTGACACCTTTGAAGCAGCACCCCTGCCCCACGTGCGCCGCGGTGCAGCTCATTTTATCCTGAGGAAGTGGCTACTCCTGCTGCGGTGTTGTTGTTATTTCTCAGACCTTTCTCTATATTTTATTTCCCTCACACCTCCAGTCCTTTTACGTGCCGCACGTTTACCGTCAGCACCACCCCAAAGGTGCCGCGGTGCAGCTGTTTTAGTGAACCCACGCAGCGGCCACTCCTGCTGCTGTACCTTTTGAGTATTTCTTAGACCATTCTCAATATTTTATTGCGCTCACACTTCCCAGCCTTTCCGTGCTGCTCTTTTTGACCAGCAGCGCTGCCCCGACGGTCCCGCGGTGCAGCTCTTTTAGTGATGCGGGGCAGCGGCCACTCCTGCTGCTGTACCTTTATTGTACCTCGTTTACCATGCTCAGCATTTCATTCCCTTTACACCCCTCAGCCTTTCCCGTGCCGCTCTTTTTAACCAGCAGCGCTGCCCCGACGCTCCCGCGGTGCAGCTCCCTTAGTGACACGGGGCAGGGGCCGAGAGCCCTCTAGGTGCGGCTCCTCTATAGCACTTTACCGTTTTCTATTTTATTTCATTGGCACCTCGCGCGTTGCGCCGGGCGCCTCATTCGGGGACATGCGCCGGCTCCCACAGCGCCCCGCCCGCCGCCGCTCCCCGGGGGCCTCCCCGCTGCTCTCGGGAGATCGCACACCGCACGCGGCCCAAGCCCCGTCTCGCCGACGGCACTCACCTCCAGCCGCCCGCCGCCGCGTTCTCCCGCTCCCTACCGGCACGAAGCGGCGCTGCCGATGACGGAGCCGATGCGCGGCTGCCACGCCGCTCTCTCCGCGCCTCAGGGCCGGCGCCTTCGGCCGCACAGGGCGGCGTCCCCGCATCCGGGCCAGCCCGCGGAGCTCCTGCCGCCGCCGCCGCCGCCCCCCGACTGAGGGGCCGCGACGCCGGCGCCCCCTTTTATACTCCGCACCCCCTTTTCCCGCCACTGCCGCGGTGGGCTCCCCCCGCCTCAAAATCGCCCAGAAGCGCCCGAGGCGGGAACGGCGCAGCCCCACCGGCGCCTCGGAGAAGCTCTTCTAGTGACAAGGAGCAGCGGCCACCCCTCCTGCTGCTGTACCTTTATTGTACCTCGTTTACCATGCTCAGCATTTTATTCCCTTTACACCTCTCACGCTTTCCGGACCCCTTTTTAACCAGCAGCGCTGCCCCGACGGTCCCGCGGTGCAGCTCTTTTAGTGATGCGGGGCAGCGGCCACACCTGCTGCTGTACCTTTATTGTACCTCGTTTACCATGCTCAGCATTTCATTCCCTTTACACCTCTCAGCCTTTCCCGTGCCGCTCTTTTTAACCAGCAGCGCTGCCCCGACGCTCCCGCGGTGCAGCTCTTTTAGTCACACGGGGCAGCGGCCACACCTGCTGCAGTACCTTTACAGTATTTCTTAGACCATTGTCAATATTTTATTGCGCTCACACTTCCCAGCCTTTCCAATGCCGCTCTGTTTAACCAGCAGCGCTGCCCCGACGCTCCCGCGGTGCAGCTCTTTTAGTGACGCGGAGCAGCGGCCACTCCTGCTGCTGTACCTTTATTGTACCTCGTTTACCATGCCCAGCATTTTATTCCCTTTACACCTCTCACGCTTTCCGGACCCCTTTTTAACCAGCAGCGCTGCCCCGACGGTCCCGCGGTGCAGCTCTTTTAGTGATGCGGGGCAGCGGCCACTCCTGCTGCTGTACCTTTACAGTATTTCTTAAACCATTGTCAATATTTTATTGCGCTCACACTTCCCAGCCTTTCCCATGCTGCTCTGTTTAACCAGCAGCGCTGCCCCGACGCTCCCGCGGTGCAGCTCTTTTAGTGATGCGGGGCAGCGGCCACTCCTGCTGCTGTACCTTTATTGTACCTCGTTTACCATGCTCAGCATTTCATTCCCTTTACACCTCTCAGCCTTTCCCGTGCCGCTCTTTTTAACCAGCAGCGCTGCCCCGACGCTCCCGCGGTGCAGCTCTTTTAGTCACACGGGGCAGCGGCCACACCTGCTGCTGTACCTTTATTGTACCTCGTTTACCATGCTCAGCATTTTATTCCCTTTACACCTCTCACGCTTTCCGGACCCCTTTTTAACCAGCAGCGCTGCCCCGACGCTCCCGCGGTGCAGCTCTTTTAGTGATGCGGGGCAGCGGCCACACCTGCTGCAGTACCTTTTTTGTACCTCTTTTACCATGCTCAGCATTTCATTCCCTTTACACCTCTCACACTTTCCCGTGCCGCTCTTTTTAACCAGCAGCGCTGCCCCGACGCTCCCGCGGTGCAGCTCTTTTAGTGATGCGGGGCAGCGGCCACTCCTGCTGCAGTACCTTTACAATATTTCTTAGACCATTGTCAATACTTTATTGCGCTGACGTTTCCCAGCCTTTCCCGTGCTGCTCTGTTTAACCAGCAGCGCTGCCCCGACGCTCCCGCGGTGCAGCTCCCTTAGTGACACGGGGCAGGGGCCGAGAGCCCTCTAGGTGCGGCTCCTCTATAGCACTTTACCGTTTTCTATTTTATTTCATTGGCACCTCGCGCGTTGCGCCGGGCGCCTCATTCGGGGACATGCGCCGGCTCCCACAGCGCCCCGCCCGCCGCCGCTCCCCGGGGGCCTCCCCGCTGCTCTCGGGAGATCGCACACCGCACGCGGCCCAAGCCCCGTCTCGCCGACGGCACTCACCTCCAGCCGCCCGCCGCCGCGTTCTCCCGCTCCCTACCGGCACGAAGCGGCGCTGCCGATGACGGAGCCGATGCGCGGCTGCCACGCCGCTCTCTCCGCGCCTCAGGGCCGGCGCCTTCGGCCGCACAGGGCGGCGTCCCCGCATCCGGGCCAGCCCGCGGAGCTCCTGCCGCCGCCGCCGCCGCCCCCCGACTGAGGGGCCGCGACGCCGGCGCCCCCTTTTATACTCCGCACCCCCTTTTCCCGCCACTGCCGAAGTGGGCTCCCCCCGCCTCAAAATCGCCCAGAAGCGCCCGAGGCGGGAACGGGGCAGCCCCACCGGCGCCTCGGAGAAGCTCTTCTAGTGACAAGGAGCAGCGGCCACCCCTCCTGCTGCTGTACCTTTATTGTACCTCGTTTACCATGCTCAGCATTTTATTCCCTTTACACCTCTCACGCTTTCCGGACCCCTTTTTAACCAGCAGCGCTGCCCCGACGCTCCCGCGGTGCAGCTCTTTTAGTGATGCGGGGCAGCGGCCACTCCTGCTGCAGTATCTTTATTGTACCTCTTTTACCATGCTCAGCATTTCATTCCCTTTACACCTCTCACGATTTCCGGACCCCTTTTAAGCCGGCAGCACTGCCCCGACGCTCCCGAGGTGCAGCTCTTTTAGTGATGCGGGGCAGCGGCCACTCCTGCTGCAGTACCTTTTCAATATTTCTTAGACCATTGTCAATATTTTATTGCGCTCACACTTTCCAGCCTTTCCCATACTGCTCTGTTTAACCAGCAGCGCTGCCCCGACGCTCCCGCGGTGCAGCTCTTTTAGTGATGCGGGGCAGCGGCCACACCTGCTGCAGTACCTTTATTGTACCTCGTTTACCATGCTCAGCATTTCATTCCCTTTACACCTCTCAGCCTTTCCCGTGCCGCTCTTTTTAACCAGCAGCGCTGCCCCGACGCTCCCGCGGTGCAGCTCTTTTAGTCACACGGGGCAGCGGCCACTCCTGCTGCTGTACCTTTATTGTACCTCGTTTACCATGCTCAGCATTTCATTCCCTTTACACCTCTCACGCTTTCCCGTGCCGCTCTTTTTAACCAGCAGCGCTGCCCCGACGCTCCCGCGGTGCAGCTCTTTTAGTCACACGGGGCAGCGGCCACACCTGCTGCAGTACCTTTATTGTACCTCTTTTACCATGCTCAGCATTTCATTCCCTTTACACCTCTCAGCCTTTCCCGTGCCGCTCTTTTTAACCAGCAGCGCTGCCCCGACGCTCCCGCGGTGCAGCTCTTTTAGTGATGCGGGGCAGCGGCCACACCTGCTGCACTATCTTTATTGTACCTCGTTTACCATGCTCAGCATTTCATTCCCTTTACACCTCTCACGCTTTCCGGACCCCTTTTTAACCAGCAGCGCTGCCCCGACGGTCCCGCGGTGCAGCTCTTTTAGTGATGCGGGGCAGCGGCCACTCCTGCTGCAGTACCTTTACAATATTTCTTAGACCATTGTCAATATTTTATTCCGCTCACACTTCCCAGCCTTTCCCGTGCCGCTCTTTTTAACCAGCAGCGCTGCCCCGACGCTCCCGCGGTGCAGCTCTTTTAGTGATGCGGGGCAGCGGCCACTCCTGCTGCAGTACCTTTACAATATTTCTTAGACCATTGTCAATATTTTATTCTGCTCACACTTCCCAGCCTTTCCCGTGCCGCTCTTTTTAACCAGCAGCGCTGCCCCGACGCTCCCGCGGTGCAGCTCTTTTAGTGATGCGGGGCAGCGGCCACTCCTGCTGCAGTACCTTTACAATATTTCTTAGACCATTATCAATATTTTATTGCGCTCACACTTCCCAGCCTTTCCGTACTGCTCTGTTTAACCAGCAGCGCTGCCCCGACGCTCCCGAGGTGCAGCTCTTTTAGTCACACGGGGCAGCGGCCACTGCTGCTGCAGTATCTTTATTGTACCTCTTTTACCATGCTCAGCATTTCATTCCCTTTACACCTCTCACGCTTTCCGGACCCCTTTTTAGCCAGCAGCGCTGCCCCGACGCTCCCGCGGTGCAGCTCTTTTAGTGATGCGGGGCAGCGGCCACTCCTGCTGCAGTACCTTTACAATATTTCTTAGACGATTGTCAATATTTTATTCCGCTCACACTTCCCAGCCTTTCCGTGCTGCTCTTTTTAACCAGCAGCGCTGCCCCGACGCTCCCGCGGTGCAGCTCTTTTAGTGATGCGGGGCAGCGGCCACACCTGCTGCAGTACCTTTACAATATTTCTTAGACCATTGTCAATATTTTATTGCGCTCACACTTCCCAGCCTTTCCAGTGCCGCTCTGTTTAACCAGCAGCGCGGCCCCGACCGTCCCGCGGTGCAGCTCTTTTAGTGATGCCGGGCAGCGGCCACACCTGCTGCAGTACCTTTATTGTACCTCGTTTACCATGCTCAGCATTTTATTCCCTTTACACCTCTCACGCTTTCCGGACCCCTTTTTAACCAGCAGCGCTGCCCCGACGCTCCCGCGGTGCAGCTCTTTTAGTGATGCGGGGCAGCGGCCACTCCTGCTGCAGTACCTTTACAATATTTCTTAGACCATTGTCAATATTTTATTGCGCTCACACTTCCCAGCCTTTCCCATACTGCTCTGTTTAACCAGCAGCGCTGCCCCGACGCTCCCGCGGTGCAGCTCTTTTAGTGACACGGGGCAGCAGCCACTCCTGCTGCAGTACTTTTAAAGGATTTTCGACCATTTTATTTTATACCCTTCACAGATGCGACCTTTGCCGTGACACCTTTGAAGCGGCACCCCTGCCCCAGGTGCGCCGCGGTGCAGCTCATTTTATCCTGAGGAAGTGGCTACTCCTGCTGCGGTGTTGTTGTTATTTCTCAGACCTTTCTCTATATTTTATTTCCCTCACACCTCCAGTCCTTTTACGTGCCGCACGTTTACCGTCAGCACCACCCCAAAGGTGCCGCGGTGCAGCTGTTTTAGTGAACCCACGCAGCGGCCACTCCTGCTGCTGTACCTTTTGAGTATTTCTTAGACCATTCTCAATATTTTATTGCGCTCACACTTCCCAGCCTTTCCGTGCTGCTCTTTTTGACCAGCAGCACTGCCCAGACGCTCCCGCGGTGCAGCTCTTTTAGTGATGCGGGGCAGCGGCCACTCCTGCTGCTGTACCTTTATTGTACCTCGTTTACCATGCTCAGCATTTTATTCCCTTTACACCTCTCACGCTTTCCGGACGCCTTTTTAACCAGCAGCGCTGCCCCGACGGTCCCGCGGTGCAGCTCTTTTAGTGATGCGGGGCAGCGGCCACACCTGCTGCTGTACCTTTATTGTACCTCGTTTACCATGCTCAGCATTTCATTCCCTTTACACCCCTCAGCCTTTCCCGTGCCGCTCTTTTTAACCAGCAGCGCTGCCCCGACGCTCCCGCGGTGCAGCTCCCTTAGTGACACGGGGCAGGGGCCGAGAGCCCTCTAGGTGCGGCTCCTCTATAGCACTTTACCGTTTTCTATTTTATTTCATTGGCACCTCGCGCGTTGCGCCGGGCGCCTCATTCGGGGACATGCGCCGGCTCCCACAGCGCCCCGCCCGCCGCCGCTCCCCGGGGGCCTCCCCGCTGCTCTCGGGAGATCGCACACCGCACGCGGCCCAAGCCCCGTCTCGCCGACGGCACTCACCACCAGCCGCCCGCCGCCGCGTTCTCCCGCTCCCTACCGGCACGAAGCGGCGCTGCCGATGACGGAGCCGATGCGCGGCTGCCACGCCGCTCTCTCCGCGCCTCAGGGCCGGCGCCTTCGGCCGCACAGGGCGGCGTCCCCGCATCCGGGCCAGCCCGCGGAGCTCCTGCCGCCGCCGCCGCCGCCCCCCGACTGAGGGGCCGCGACGCCGGCGCCCCCTTTTATACTCCGCACCCCCTTTTCCCGCCACTGCCGCGGTGGGCTCCCCCCGCCTCAAAATCGCCCAGAAGCGCCCGAGGCGGGAACGGCGCAGCCCCACCGGCGCCTCGGAGAAGCTCTTCTAGTGACAAGGAGCAGCGGCCACTCCTGCTGCAGTACCTTTATTGTACCTCGTTTACCATGCTCAGCATTTTATTCCCTTTACACCTCTCACGCTTTCCCGTGCCGCTCTTTTTAACCAGCAGCGCTGCCCCGACGCTCCCGCGGTGCAGCTCTTTTAGTCACACGGGGCAGCGGCCACACCTGCTGCAGTATCTTTATTGTACCTCTTTTACCATGCTCAGCATTTCATTCCCTTTACACCTCTCAGCCTTTCCCGTGCCGCTCTTTTTAACCAGCAGCGCTGCCCCGACGCTCCCGCGGTGCAGCTCTTTTAGTGATGCGGGGCAGCGGCCACACCTGCTGCAGTATCTTTATTGTACCTCGTTTACCATGCTCAGCATTTCATTCCCTTTACACCTCTCACGCTTTCCGGACCCCTTTTTAACCAGCAGCGCTGCCCCGACGCTCCCGCGGTGCAGCTGTTTTAGTGACGCGGAGCAGCGGCCACTCCTGCTGCTGTACCTTTTTTGTACCTCGTTTACCATGCTCAGCATTTTATTCCCTTTACACCTCTCACGCTTTCCGGACCCCTTTTTAACCAGCAGCGCTGCCCCGACGCTCCCGAGGTGCAGCTCTTTTAGTGACGCGGAGCAGCGGCCACTCCTGCTGCTGTACCTTTTTTGTACCTCGTTTACCATGCTCAGCATTTTATTCCCTTTACACCTCTCACGCTTTCCGGACCCCTTTTTAACCAGCAGCGCTGCCCCGACGCTCCCGCGGTGCAGCTCTTTTGGTGATGCGGGGCAGCGGCCACTCCTGCTGCAGTACCTTTACAATATTTCTTAGACCATTATCAATATTTTATTGCGCTCACACTTCCCAGCCTTTCCCATACTGCTCTGTTTAACCAGCAGCGCTGCCCCGACGCTCCCGCGGTGCAGCTCTTTTAGTGACACGGGGCAGCAGCCACTCCTGCTGCAGTACTTTTAAAGGATTTTCGACCATTTTATTTTATACCCTTCACAGATGCGACCTTTGCCGTGACACCTTTGAAGCAGCGCCCCTGCCCCACGTGCGCCGCGGTGCAGCTCATTTTATCCTGAGGAAGTGGCTACTCCTGCTGCGGTGTTGTTATTATTTCTCAGACCTTTCTCTATATTTTATTTCCCTCACACCTCCAGTCCTTTTACGTGCCGCACGTTTACCATCAGCACCACCCCAAAGGTGCCGCGGTGCAGCTGTTTTAGTGAACCCACGCAGCGGCCACTCCTGCTGCTGTACCTTTACAATATTTCTTAGACCATTATCAATATTTTATTGCGCTCACACTTCCCAGCCTTTCCCATGCTGCTCTGTTTAACCAGCAGCGCTGCCCCGACGCTCCCGCGGTGCAGCTCTTTTAGTGATGCGGGGCAGCGGCCACTCCTGCTGCTGTACCTTTATTGTACCTCGTTTACCATGCTCAGCATTTCATTCCCTTTACACCTCTCAGCCTTTCCCGTGCCGCTCTTTTTAACCAGCAGCGCTGCCCCGACGCTCCCGCGGTGCAGCTCTTTTAGTCACACGGGGCAGCGGCCACACCTGCTGCTGTACCTTTATTGTACCTCGTTTACCATGCTCAGCATTTCATTCCCTTTACACCTCTCAGCCTTGCCCGTGCCGCTCTTTTTAACCAGCAGCGCTGCCCCGACGCTCCCGCGGTGCAGCTCTTTTAGTCACACGGGGCAGCGGCCACACCTGCTGCTGTACCTTTATTGTACCTCGTTTACCATGCTCAGCATTTTATTCCCTTTACACCTCTCACGCTTTCCGGACCCCTTTTTAACCAGCAGCGCTGCCCCGACGCTCCCGCGGTGCAGCTCTTTTAGTGATGCGGGGCAGCGGCCACACCTGCTGCAGTACCTTTATTGTACCTCTTTTACCATGCTCAGCATTTCATTCCCTTTACACCTCTCACACTTTCCCGTGCCGCTCTTTTTAACCAGCAGCGCTGCCCCGACGCTCCCGCGGTGCAGCTCTTTTAGTGATGCGGGGCAGCGGCTACTCCTGCTGCTGTACCTTTACAATATTTCTTAGACCATTGTCAATACTTTATTGCGCTGACGTTTCCCAGCCTTTCCCGTGCTGCTCTGTTTAACCAGCAGCGCTGCCCCGACGCTCCCGCGGTGCAGCTCCCTTAGTGACACGGGGCAGGGGCCGAGAGCCCTCTAGGTGCGGCTCCTCTATAGCACTTTACCGTTTTCTATTTTATTTCATTGGCACCTCGCGCGTTGCGCCGGGCGCCTCATTCGGGGACATGCGCCGGCTCCCACAGCGCCCCGCCCGCCGCCGCTCCCCGGGGGCCTCCCCGCTGCTCTCGGGAGATCGCACACCGCACGCGGCCCAAGCCCCGTCTCGCCGACGGCACTCACCACCCGCCGCCCGCCGCCGCGTTCTCCCGCTCCCTACCGGCACGAAGCGGCGCTGCCGATGACGGAGCCGATGCGCGGCTGCCACGCCGCTCTCTCCGCGCCTCAGGGCCGGCGCCTTCGGCCGCACACGGCGGCGTCCCCGCATCCGGGCCAGCCCGCGGAGCTCCTGCCGCCGCCGCCGCCGCCCCCCGACTGAGGGGCCGCGACGCCGGCGCCCCCTTTTATACTCCGCACCCCCTTTTCCCGCCACTGCCGCGGTGGGCTCCCCCCGCCTCAAAATCGCCCAGAAGCGCCCGAGGCGGGAACGGGGCAGCCCCACCGGCGCCTCGGAGAAGCTCTTCTAGTGACAAGGAGCAGCGGCCACCCCTCCTGCAGTACCTTTATTGTACCTCGTTTACCATGCTCAGCATTTTATTCCCTTTACACCTCTCACGCTTTCCGGACCTCTTTTTAACCAGCAGCGCTGCCCCGACGGTCCCGCGGTGCAGCTCTTTTAGTGATGCGGGGCAGCGGCCACTCCTGCTGCAGTACCTTTTCAATATTTCTTAGACCATTGTCAATATTTTATTGCGCTCACACTTCCCAGCCTTTCCCATACTGCTCTGTTTAACCAGCAGCGCTGCCCCGACGCTCCCGCGGTGCAGCTCTTTTAGTGATGCGGGGCAGCGGCCACTCCTGCTGCAGTACCTTTACAATATTTCTTAGACCATTGTCAATATTTTATTCCGCTCACACTTCCCAGCCTTTCCGTGCTGCTCTTTTTGACCAGCAGCGCTGCCCCGACGCTCCCGCGGTGCAGCTCTTTTAGTGACACGGGGCAGCGGCCACACCTGCTGCAGTACCTTTATTGTACCTCGTTTACCATGCTCAGCATTTCATTCCCTTTACACCTCTCAGCCTTTCCCGTGCCGCTCTTTTTAACCAGCAGCGCTGCCCCGACGCTCCCGAGGTGCAGCTCTTTTAGTCACACGGGGCAGCGGCCACTCCTGCTGCTGTACCTTTATTGTACCTCGTTTACCATGCTCAGCATTTTATTCCCTTTACACCTCTCACGCTTTCCGGACCCCTTTTTAACCAGCAGCGCTGCCCCGACGCTCCCGCGGTGCAGCTCTTTTAGTCACACGGGGCAGCGACCACACCTGCTGCAGTACCTTTATTGTACCTCTTTTACCATGCTCAGCATTTCATTCCCTTTACACCTCTCACGCTTTCCCGTGCCGCTCTTTTTAACCAGCAGCGCTGCCCCGACGCTCCCGCGGTGCAGCTCTTTTAGTCACACGGGGCAGCGGCCACACCTGCTGCAGTACCTTTATTGTACCTCGTTTACCATGCTCAGCATTTTATTCCCTTTACACCTCTCACGCTTTCCGGACCCCTTTTTAACCAGCAGCGCTGCCCCGACGCTCCCGCGGTGCAGCTCTTTTAGTGATGCGGGGCAGCGGCCACTCCTGCTGCAGTACCTTTACAATATTTCTTAGACCATTGTCAATACTTTATTGCGCTGACGTTTCCCAGCCTTTCCCGTGCTGCTCTTTTTAACCAGCAGCGCTGCCCCGACGCTCCCGCGGTGCAGCTCCCTTAGTGACACGGGGCAGGGGCCGAGAGCCCTCTAGGTGCGGCTCCTCTATAGCACTTTACCGTTTTCTATTTTATTTCATTGGCACCTCGCGCGTTGCGCCGGGCGCCTCATTCGGGGACATGCGCCGGCTCCCACAGCGCCCCGCCCGCCGCCGCTCCCCGGGGGCCTCCCCGCTGCTCTCGGGAGATCGCACACCGCACGCGGCCCAAGCCCCGTCTCGCCGACGGCACTCACCACCAGCCGCCCGCCGCCGCGTTCTCCCGCTCCCTACCGGCACGAAGCGGCGCTGCCGATGACGGAGCCGATGCGCGGCTGCCACGCCGCTCTCTCCGCGCCTCAGGGCCGGCGCCTTCGGCCGCACAGGGCGGCGTCCCCGCATCCGGGCCAGCCCGCGGAGCTCCTGCCGCCGCCGCCGCCGCCCCCCGACTGAGGGGCCGCGACGCCGGCGCCCCCTTTTATACTCCGCACCCCCTTTTCCCGCCACTGCCGCGGTGGGCTCCCCCCGCCTCAAAATCGCCCAGAAGCGCCCGAGGCGGGAACGGCGCAGCCCCACCGGCGCCTCGGAGAAGCTCTTCTAGTGACAAGGAGCAGCGGCCACTCCTGCTGCAGTACCTTTATTGTACCTCGTTTACCATGCTCAGCATTTTATTCCCTTTACACCTCTCACGCTTTCCCGTGCCGCTCTTTTTAACCAGCAGCGCTGCCCCGACGCTCCCGCGGTGCAGCTCTTTTAGTCACACGGGGCAGCGGCCACACCTGCTGCAGTATCTTTATTGTACCTCTTTTACCATGCTCAGCATTTCATTCCCTTTACACCTCTCAGCCTTTCCCGTGCCGCTCTTTTTAACCAGCAGCGCTGCCCCGACGCTCCCGCGGTGCAGCTCTTTTAGTGATGCGGGGCAGCGGCCACACCTGCTGCAGTATCTTTATTGTACCTCGTTTACCATGCTCAGCATTTCATTCCCTTTACACCTCTCACGCTTTCCGGACCCCTTTTTAACCAGCAGCGCTGCCCCGACGCTCCCGCGGTGCAGCTGTTTTAGTGACGCGGAGCAGCGGCCACTCCTGCTGCTGTACCTTTTTTGTACCTCGTTTACCATGCTCAGCATTTTATTCCCTTTACACCTCTCACGCTTTCCGGACCCCTTTTTAACCAGCAGCGCTGCCCCGACGCTCCCGCGGTGCAGCTCTTTTGGTGATGCGGGGCAGCGGCCACTCCTGCTGCAGTACCTTTACAATATTTCTTAGACCATTATCAATATTTTATTGCGCTCACACTTCCCAGCCTTTCCCATACTGCTCTGTTTAACCAGCAGCGCTGCCCCGACGCTCCCGCGGTGCAGCTCTTTTAGTGACGCGGGGCAGCGGCCACACCTGCTGCAGTATCTTTATTGTACCTCTTTTACCATGCTCAGCATTTCATTCCCTTTACACCTCTCACGCTTTCCGGACCCCTTTTTAGCCAGCAGCGCTGCCCCGACGCTCCCGCGGTGCAGCTCTTTTAGTGATGCGGGGCAGCGGCCACTCCTGCTGCAGTATCTTTACAATATTTCTTAGACCATTGTCAATATTTTATTCAGCTCACACTTCGCAGCCTTTCCGTGCCGCTCTTTTTAACCAGCAGCGCTGCCCCGACGCTCCCGCGGTGCAGCTCTTTTAGTGATGCGGGGCAGCGGCCACTCCTGCTGCAGTACTTTTAAAGGATTTTCGACCATTTTATTTTATACCCTTCACAGATGCGACCTTTGCCGTGACACCTTTGAAGCAGCGCCCCTGCCCCACGTGCGCCGCGGTGCAGCTCATTTTATCCTGAGGAAGTGGCTACTCCTGCTGCGGTGTTGTTATTATTTCTCAGACCTTTCTCTATATTTTATTTCCCTCACACCTCCAGTCCTTTTACGTGCCGCACGTTTACCATCAGCACCACCCCAAAGGTGCCGCGGTGCAGCTGTTTTAGTGAACCCACGCAGCGGCCACAACTGCTGCTGTACCTTTACAATATTTCTTAGACCATTCTCAATATTTTATTGCGCTCACACTTCCCAGCCTTTCCGTGCTGCTCTTTTTAACCAGCAGCGCTGCCCCGACGCTCCCGCGGTGCAGCTCTTTTAGTGATGCGGGGCAGCGGCCACACCTGCTGCTGTACCTTTATTGTACCTCTTTTACCATGCTCAGCATTTCATTCCCTTTACACCTCTCAGCCTTTCCCGTGCCGCTCTTTTTAACCAGCAGCGCTGCCCCGACGCTCCCGCGGTGCAGCTCTTTTAGTCACACGGGGCAGCGGCCACACCTGCTGCAGTACCTTTACAGTATTTCTTAGACCATTGTCAATATTTTATTGCGCTCACACTTCCCAGCCTTTCCAATGCCGCTCTGTTTAACCAGCAGCGCTGCCCCGACGCTCCCGCGGTGCAGCTCTTTTAGTGACGCGGGGCAGCAGCCACTCCTGCTGCTGTACCTTTACAGTATTTCTTAAACCATTGTCAATATTTTATTGCGCTCACACTTCCCAGCCTTTCCCATGCTGCTCTGTTTAACCAGCAGCGCTGCCCCGACGCTCCCGCGGTGCAGCTCTTTTAGTGATGCGGGGCAGCGGCCACTCCTGCTGCTGTACCTTTATTGTACCTCGTTTACCATGCTCAGCATTTTATTCCCTTTACACCTCTCACGCTTTCCGGACCCCTTTTTAACCAGCAGCGCTGCCCCGACGGTCCCGCGGTGCAGCTCTTTTAGTGATGCGGGGCAGCAGCCACTCCTGCTGCTGTACCTTTACAGTATTTCTTAAACCATTGTCAATATTTTATTGCGCTCACACTTCCCAGCCTTTCCCATGCTGCTCTGTTTAACCAGCAGCGCTGCCCCGACGCTCCCGCGGTGCAGCTCTT
The DNA here is from genome assembly GCF_965178545.1 of Coloeus monedula. Taxonomy (NCBI): domain Eukaryota; kingdom Metazoa; phylum Chordata; class Aves; order Passeriformes; family Corvidae; genus Coloeus; species Coloeus monedula. The sequence continues at coordinate 75,597 of NW_028120711.1, read as the reverse complement.
TTAGTGATGCGGGGCAGCGGCCACTCCTGCTGCTGTACCTTTATTGTACCTCGTTTACCATGCTCAGCATTTCATTCCCTTTACACCTCTCAGCCTTTCCCGTGCCGCTCTTTTTAACCAGCAGCGCTGCCCCGACGCTCCCGCGGTGCAGCTCTTTTAGTCACACGGGGCAGCGACCACACCTGCTGCTGTACCTTTATTGTACCTCTTTTACCATGCTCAGCATTTCATTCCCTTTACACCTCTCACACTTTCCCGTGCCGCTCTTTTTAACCAGCAGCGCTGCCCCGACGCTCCCGCGGTGCAGCTCTTTTAGTGATGCGGGGCAGCGGCTACTCCTGCTGCTGTACCTTTACAATATTTCTTAGACCATTGTCAATACTTTATTGCGCTGACGTTTCCCAGCCTTTCCCGTGCTGCTCTGTTTAACCAGCAGCGCTGCCCCGACGCTCCCGCGGTGCAGCTCCCTTAGTGACACGGGGCAGGGGCCGAGAGCCCTCTAGGTGCGGCTCCTCTATAGCACTTTACCGTTTTCTATTTTATTTCATTGGCACCTCGCGCGTTGCGCCGGGCGCCTCATTCGGGGACATGCGCCGGCTCCCACAGCGCCCCGCCCGCCGCCGCTCCCCGGGGGCCTCCCCGCTGCTCTCGGGAGATCGCACACCGCACGCGGCCCAAGCCCCGTCTCGCCGACGGCACTCACCACCCGCCGCCCGCCGCCGCGTTCTCCCGCTCCCTACCGGCACGAAGCGGCGCTGCCGATGACGGAGCCGATGCGCGGCTGCCACGCCGCTCTCTCCGCGCCTCAGGGCCGGCGCCTTCGGCCGCACAGGGCGGCGTCCCCGCATCCGGGCCAGCCCGCGGAGCTCCTGCCGCCGCCGCCGCCGCCCCCCGACTGAGGGGCCGCGACGCCGGCGCCCCCTTTTATACTCCGCACCCCCTTTTCCCGCCACTGCCGCGGTGGGCTCCCCCCGCCTCAAAATCGCCCAGAAGCGCCCGAGGCGGGAACGGCGCAGCCCCACCGGCGCCTCGGAGAAGCTCTTCTAGTGACAAGGAGCAGCGGCCACCCCTCCTGCAGTACCTTTATTGTACCTCGTTTACCATGCTCAGCATTTTATTCCCTTTACACCTCTCACGCTTTCCGGACCCCTTTTTAACCAGCAGCGCTGCCCCGACGCTCCCGCGGTGCAGCGCTTTTAGTGATGCGGGGCAGCGGCCACTCCTGCAGCAGTATCTTTATTGTACCTCTTTTACCATGCTCAGCATTTCATTCCCTTTACACCTCTCACGATTTCCGGACCCCTTTTAAGCCGGCAGCACTGCCCCGACGCTCCCGAGGTGCAGCTCTTTTAGTGATGCGGGGCAGCGGCCACACCTGCTGCACTACCTTTATTGTACCTCGTTTACCATGCTCAGCATTTCATTCCCTTTACACCTCTCACGCTTTCCGGACCCCTTTTTAACCAGCAGCGCTGCCCCGACGGTCCCGCGGTGCAGCTCTTTTAGTGATGCGGGGCAGCGGCCACTCCTGCTGCAGTACCTTTTCAATATTTCTTAGACCATTGTCAATATTTTATTGCGCTCACACTTCCCAGCCTTTCCCATACTGCTCTGTTTAACCAGCAGCGCTGCCCCGACGCTCCCGCGGTGCAGCTCTTTTAGTGATGCGGGGCAGCGGCCACTCCTGCTGCAGTACCTTTACAATATTTCTTAGACCATTGTCAATATTTTATTCCGCTCACACTTCCCAGCCTTTCCAATGCCGCTCTTTTTGACCAGCAGCGCTGCCCCGACGCTCCCGCGGTGCAGCTCTTTTAGTCACACGGGGCAGCGGCCACTCCTGCTGCTGTACCTTTATTGTACCTCGTTTACCATGCTCAGCATTTCATTCCCTTTACACCTCTCACGCTTTCCAGTGCCGCTCTTTTTAACCAGCAGCGCTGCCCCGACGCTCCCGCGGTGCAGCTCTTTTAGTGACAAGGAGCAGCGGCCACACCTGCTGCACTACCTTTATTGTACCTCGTTTACCATGCTCAGCATTTCATTCCCTTTACACCTCTCACGCTTTCCGGACCCCTTTTTAACCAGCAGCGCTGCCCCGACGGTCCCGCGGTGCAGCTCTTTTAGTGATGCGGGGCAGCGGCCACTCCTGCTGCAGTATCTTTATTGTACCTCTTTTACCATGCTCAGCATTTCATTCCCTTTACACCTCTCACGCTTTCCGGACCCCTTTTTAACCAGCAGCGCTGCCCCGACGGTCCCGCGGTGCAGCTCTTTTAGTGATGCGGGGCAGCGGCCACTCCTGCTGCAGTACCTTTACAATATTTCTTAGACCATTGTCAATATTTTATTCCGCTCACACTTCCCAGCCTTTCCCGTGCCGCTCTTTTTAACCAGCAGCGCTGCCCCGACGCTCCCGCGGTGCAGCTCTTTTAGTGATGCGGGGCAGCGGCCACTCCTGCTGCAGTACCTTTACAATATTTCTTAGACCATTATCAATATTTTATTGCGCTCACACTTCCCAGCCTTTCCCATACTGCTCTGTTTAACCAGCAGCGCTGCCCCGACGCTCCCGCGGTGCAGCTCTTTTAGTGACACGGGGCAGCAGCCACTCCTGCTGCAGTACTTTTAAAGGATTTTCGACCATTTTATTTTATACCCTTCACAGATGCGACCTTTGCCGTGACACCTTTGAAGCAGCGCCCCTGCCCCACGTGCGCCGCGGTGCAGCTCATTTTATCCTGAGGAAGTGGCTACTCCTGCTGCGGTGTTGTTATTATTTCTCAGACCTTTCTCTATATTTTATTTCCCTCACCCCTCCAGTCCTTTTACGTGCCGCACGTTTACCATCAGCACCACCCCAAAGGTGCCGCGGTGCAGCTGTTTTAGTGAACCCACGCAGCGGCCACTCCTGCTGCTGTACCTTTACAATATTTCTTAGACCATTCTCAATATTTTATTGCGCTCACACTTCCCAGCCTTTCCGTGCTGCTCTTTTTAACCAGCAGCGCTGCCCCGACGCTCCCGCGGTGCAGCTCTTTTAGTGATGCGGGGCAGCGGCCACTCCTGCTGCTGTACCTTTACAATATTTCTTAGACCATTGTCAATACTTTATTGCGCTGACGTTTCCCAGCCTTTCCCGTGCTGCTCTGTTTAACCAGCAGCGCTGCCCCGACGCTCCCGCGGTGCAGCTCCCTTAGTGACACGGGGCAGGGGCCGAGAGCCCTCTAGGTGCGGCTCCTCTATAGCACTTTACCGTTTTCTATTTTATTTCATTGGCACCTCGCGCGTTGCGCCGGGCGCCTCATTCGGGGACATGCGCCGGCTCCCACAGCGCCCCGCCCGCCGCCGCTCCCCGGGGGCCTCCCCGCTGCTCTCGGGAGATCGCACACCGCACGCGGCCCAAGCCCCGTCTCGCCGACGGCACTCACCACCCGCCGCCCGCCGCCGCGTTCTCCCGCTCCCTACCGGCACGAAGCGGCGCTGCCGATGACGGAGCCGATGCGCGGCTGCCACGCCGCTCTCTCCGCGCCTCAGGGCCGGCGCCTTCGGCCGCACAGGGCGGCGTCCCCGCATCCGGGCCAGCCCGCGGAGCTCCTGCCGCCGCCGCCGCCGCCCCCCGACTGAGGGGCCGCGACGCCGGCGCCCCCTTTTATACTCCGCACCCCCTTTTCCCGCCACTGCCGCGGTGGGCTCCCCCCGCCTCAAAATCGCCCAGAAGCGCCCGAGGCGGGAACGGCGCAGCCCCACCGGCGCCTCGGAGAAGCTCTTCTAGTGACAAGGAGCAGCGGCCACCCCTCCTGCTGCTGTACCTTTATTGTACCTCGTTTACCATGCTCAGCATTTCATTCCCTTTACACCTCTCACGCTTTCCGGACCCCTTTTTAACCAGCAGCGCTGCCCCGACGGTCCCGCGGTGCAGCTCTTTTAGTGATGCGGGGCAGCGGCCACACCTGCTGCTGTACCTTTATTGTACCTCGTTTACCATGCTCAGCATTTCATTCCCTTTACACCTCTCAGCCTTTCCCGTGCCGCTCTTTTTAACCAGCAGCGCTGCCCCGACGCTCCCGCGGTGCAGCTCTTTTAGTGACGCGGAGCAGCGGCCACTCCTGCTGCTGTACCTTTATTGTACCTCGTTTACCATGCTCAGCATTTTATTCCCTTTACACCTCTCACGCTTTCCGGACCCCTTTTTAACCAGCAGCGCTGCCCCGACGCTCCCGCGGTGCAGCGCTTTTAGTGATGCGGGGCAGCGGCCACTCCTGCTGCAGTATCTTTATTGTACCTCTTTTACCATGCTCAGCATTTCATTCCCTTTACACCTCTCACGATTTCCGGACCCCTTTTAAGCCGGCAGCACTGCCCCGACGCTCCCGCGGTGCAGCTCTTTTAGTGATGCGGGGCAGCGGCCACACCTGCTGCACTACCTTTATTGTACCTCGTTTACCATGCTCAGCATTTCATTCCCTTTACACCTCTCACGCTTTCCGGACCCCTTTTTAACCAGCAGCGCTTCCCCGACCGTCCCGCGGTGCAGCTCTTTTAGTGATGCGGGGCAGCGGCCACTCCTGCTGCAGTACCTTTTCAATATTTCTTAGACCATTGTCAATATTTTATTGCGCTCACACTTCCCAGCCTTTCCCATGCTGCTCTGTTTAACCAGCAGCGCTGCCCCGACGCTCCCGCGGTGCAGCTCTTTTAGTGATGCGGGGCAGCGGCCACTCCTGCTGCAGTACCTTTACAATATTTCTTAGACCATTGTCAATATTTTATTCCGCTCACACTTCCCAGCCTTTCCGTGCTGCTCTTTTTAACCAGCAGCGCTGCCCCGACGCTCCCGCGGTGCAGCTCTTTTAGTGATGCGGAGCAGCGGCCACACCTGCTGCTGTACCTTTATTGTACCTCGTTTACCATGCTCAGCATTTTATTCCCTTTACACCTCTCACGCTTTCCGGACCCCTTTTTAACCAGCAGCGCTGCCCCGACGCTCCCGCGGTGCAGCTCTTTTAGTGATGCGGGGCAGCGGCCACACCTGCTGCAGTACCTTTATTGTACCTCTTTTACCATGCTCAGCATTTCATTCCCTTTACACCTCTCACACTTTCCCGTGCCGCTCTTTTTAACCAGCAGCGCTGCCCCGACGCTCCCGCGGTGCAGCTCTTTTAGTGATGCGGGGCAGCGGCCACTCCTGCTGCAGTACCTTTACAATATTTCTTAGACCATTGTCAATATTTTATTCAGCTCACACTTCCCAGCCTTTCCGTGCTGCTCTTTTTAACCAGCAGCGCTGCCCCGACGCTCCCGCGGTGCAGCTCTTTTAGTGACACGGGGCAGCGGCCACACCTGCTGCAGTACCTTTATTGTACCTCGTTTACCATGCTCAGCATTTCATTCCCTTTACACCTCTCACGCTTTCCAGTGCCGCTCTTTTTAACCAGCAGCGCTGCCCCGACGGTCCCGCGGTGCAGCTCTTTTAGTGATGCGGAGCAGCGGCCACACCTGCTGCTGTACCTTTATTGTACCTCGTTTACCATGCTCAGCATTTTATTCCCTTTACACCTCTCACGCTTTCCGGACCCCTTTTTAACCAGCAGCGCTGCCCCGACGCTCCCGCGGTGCAGCTCTTTTGGTGATGCGGGGCAGCGGCCACTCCTGCTGCAGTACCTTTACAATATTTCTTAGACCATTATCAATATTTTATTGCGCTCACACTTCCCAGCCTTTCCCATACTGCTCTGTTTAACCAGCAGCGCTGCCCCGACGCTCCCGCGGTGCAGCTCTTTTAGTGACACGGGGCAGCAGCCACTCCTGCTGCAGTACTTTTAAAGGATTTTCGACCATTTTATTTTATACCCTTCACAGATGCGACCTTTGCCGTGACACCTTTGAAGCAGCGCCCCTGCCCCACGTGCGCCGCGGTGCAGCTCATTTTATCCTGAGGAAGTGGCTACTCCTGCTGCGGTGTTGTTATTATTTCTCAGACCTTTCTCTATATTTTATTTCCCTCACACCTCCAGTCCTTTTACGTGCCGCACGTTTACCATCAGCACCACCCCAAAGGTGCCGCGGTGCAGCTGTTTTAGTGAACCCACGCAGCGGCCACAACTGCTGCTGTACCTTTACAATATTTCTTAGACCATTCTCAATATTTTATTGCGCTCACACTTCCCAGCCTTTCCGTGCTGCTCTTTTTGACCAGCAGCGCTGCCCCGACGCTCCCGCGGTGCAGCTCTTTTAGTGACGCGGGGCAGCGGCCACACCTGCTGCTGTACCTTTATTGTACCTCTTTTACCATGCTCAGCATTTCATTCCCTTTACACCTCTCAGCCTTGCCCGTGCCGCTCTTTTTAACCAGCAGCGCTGCCCCGACGCTCCCGCGGTGCAGCTCTTTTAGTCACACGGGGCAGCGGCCACACCTGCTGCAGTACCTTTACAGTATTTCTTAGACCATTGTCAATATTTTATTGCGCTCACACTTCCCAGCCTTTCCAATGCCGCTCTGTTTAACCAGCAGCGCTGCCCCGACGCTCCCGCGGTGCAGCTCTTTTAGTGATGCGGGGCAGCGGCCACACCTGCTGCAGTACCTTTATTGTACCTCTTTTACCATGCTCAGCATTTCATTCCCTTTACACCTCTCACACTTTCCCGTGCCGCTCTTTTTAACCAGCAGCGCTGCCCCGACGCTCCCGCGGTGCAGCTCTTTTAGTGATGCGGGGCAGCGGCCACTCCTGCTGCAGTACCTTTACAATATTTCTTAGACCATTGTCAATACTTTATTGCGCTGACGTTTCCCAGCCTTTCCCGTGCTGCTCTGTTTAACCAGCAGCGCTGCCCCGACGCTCCCGCGGTGCAGCTCCCTTAGTGACACGGGGCAGGGGCCGAGAGCCCTCTAGGTGCGGCTCCTCTATAGCACTTTACCGTTTTCTATTTTATTTCATTGGCACCTCGCGCGTTGCGCCGGGCGCCTCATTCGGGGACATGCGCCGGCTCCCACAGCGCCCCGCCCGCCGCCGCTCCCCGGGGGCCTCCCCGCTGCTCTCGGGAGATCGCACACCGCACGCGGCCCAAGCCCCGTCTCGCCGACGGCACTCACCACCAGCCGCCCGCCGCCGCGTTCTCCCGCTCCCTACCGGCACGAAGCGGCGCTGCCGATGACGGAGCCGATGCGCGGCTGCCACGCCGCTCTCTCCGCGCCTCAGGGCCGGCGCCTTCGGCCGCACACGGCGGCGTCCCCGCATCCGGGCCAGCCCGCGGAGCTCCTGCCGCCGCCGCCGCCGCCCCCCGACTGAGGGGCCGCGACGCCGGCGCCCCCTTTTATACTCCGCACCCCCTTTTCCCGCCACCGCCGCGGTGGGCTCCCCCCGCCTCAAAATCGCCCAGAAGCGCCCGAGGCGGGAACGGGGCAGCCCCACCGGCGCCTCGGAGAAGCTCTTCTAGTGACAAGGAGCAGCGGCCACCCCTCCTGCTGCTGTACCTTTATTGTACCTCGTTTACCATGCTCAGCATTTTATTCCCTTTACACCTCTCACGCTTTCCGGACCCCTTTTTAACCAGCAGCGCTGCCCCGACGCTCCCGCGGTGCAGCGCTTTTAGTGATGCGGAGCAGCGGCCACTCCTGCTGCAGTATCTTTATTGTACCTCTTTTACCATGCTCAGCATTTCATTCCCTTTACACCTCTCACGATTTCCGGACCCCTTTTAAGCCGGCAGCGCTGCCCCGACGCTCCCGAGGTGCAGCTCTTTTAGTGATGCGGGGCAGCGGCCACACCTGCTGCACTACCTTTATTGTACCTCGTTTACCATGCTCAGCATTTCATTCCCTTTACACCTCTCACGCTTTCCGGACCCCTTTTTAACCAGCAGCGCTTCCCCGACCGTCCCGCGGTGCAGCTCTTTTAGTGATGCGGGGCAGCGGCCACTCCTGCTGCAGTACCTTTTCAATATTTCTTAGACCATTGTCAATATTTTATTGCGCTCACACTTCCCAGCCTTTCCCATACTGCTCTGTTTAACCAGCAGCGCTGCCCCGACGCTCCCGCGGTGCAGCTCTTTTAGTGATGCGGGGCAGCGGCCACTCCTGCTGCAGTACCTTTTCAATATTTCTTAGACCATTGTCAATATTTTATTCCGCTCACACTTCCCAGCCTTTCCGTGCTGCTCTTTTTAACCAGCAGCGCTGCCCCGACGCTCCCGCGGTGCAGCTCTTTTAGTGACACGGGGCAGCGGCCACACCTGCTGCAGTACCTTTATTGTACCTCGTTTACCATGCTCAGCATTTCATTCCCTTTACACCTCTCACGCTTTCCAGTGCCGCTCTTTTTAACCAGCAGCGCTGCCCCGACGGTCCCGCGGTGCAGCTCTTTTAGTGATGCGGAGCAGCGGCCACACCTGCTGCTGTACCTTTATTGTACCTCGTTTACCATGCTCAGCATTTCATTCCCTTTACACCTCTCACGCTTTCCGGACCCCTTTTTAACCAGCAGCGCTTCCCCGACCGTCCCGCGGTGCAGCTCTTTTAGTGATGCGGGGCAGCGGCTACTCCTGCTGCAGTACCTTTACAATATTTCTTAGACCATTGTCAATACTTTATTGCGCTGACGTTTCCCAGCCTTTCCCGTGCTGCTCTTTTTAACCAGCAGCGCTGCCCCGACGCTCCCGCGGTGCAGCTCCCTTAGTGACACGGGGCAGGGGCCGAGAGCCCTCTAGGTGCGGCTCCTCTATAGCACTTTACCGTTTTCTATTTTATTTCATTGGCACCTCGCGCGTTGCGCCGGGCGCCTCATTCGGGGACATGCGCCGGCTCCCACAGCGCCCCGCCCGCCGCCGCTCCCCGGGGGCCTCCCCGCTGCTCTCGGGAGATCGCACACCGCACGCGGCCCAAGCCCCGTCTCGCCGACGGCACTCACCACCAGCCGCCCGCCGCCGCGTTCTCCCGCTCCCTACCGGCACGAAGCGGCGCTGCCGATGACGGAGCCGATGCGCGGCTGCCACGCCGCTCTCTCCGCGCCTCAGGGCCGGCGCCTTCGGCCGCACAGGGCGGCGTCCCCGCATCCGGGCCAGCCCGCGGAGCTCCTGCCGCCGCCGCCGCCGCCCCCCGACTGAGGGGCCGCGACGCCGGCGCCCCCTTTTATACTCCGCACCCCCTTTTCCCGCCACTGCCGCGGTGGGCTCCCCCCGCCTCAAAATCGCCCAGAAGCGCCCGAGGCGGGAACGGGGCAGCCCCACCGGCGCCTCGGAGAAGCTCTTTTAGTGACAAGGAGCAGCGGCCACACCTGCTGCAGTATCTTTATTGTACCTCTTTTACCATGCTCAGCATTTCATTCCCTTTACACCTCTCAGCCTTTCCCGTGCCGCTCTTTTTAACCAGCAGCGCTGCCCCGACGCTCCCGCGGTGCAGCTCTTTTAGTGACGCGGGGCAGCGGCCACACCTGCTGCAGTATCTTTATTGTACCTCGTTTACCATGCTCAGCATTTCATTCCCTTTACACCTCTCACGCTTTCCGGACCCCTTTTTAACCAGCAGCGCTGCCCCGACGCTCCCGAGGTGCAGCTGTTTTAGTGACGCGGAGCAGCGGCCACTCCTGCTGCTGTACCTTTTTTGTACCTCGTTTACCATGCTCAGCATTTTATTCCCTTTACACCTCTCACGCTTTCCGGACCCCTTTTTAACCAGCAGCGCTGCCCCGACGCTCCCGAGGTGCAGCTCTTTTAGTGACGCGGAGCAGCGGCCACTCCTGCTGCTGTACCTTTTTTGTACCTCGTTTACCATGCTCAGCATTTTATTCCCTTTACACCTCTCACGCTTTCCGGACCCCTTTTTAACCAGCAGCGCTGCCCCGACGCTCCCGCGGTGCAGCTCTTTTGGTGATGCGGGGCAGCGGCCACTCCTGCTGCAGTACCTTTACAATATTTCTTAGACCATTATCAATATTTTATTGCGCTCACACTTCCCAGCCTTTCCCATACTGCTCTGTTTAACCAGCAGCGCTGCCCCGACGCTCCCGCGGTGCAGCTCTTTTAGTGACACGGGGCAGCAGCCACTCCTGCTGCAGTACTTTTAAAGGATTTTCGACCATTTTATTTTATACCCTTCACAGATGCGACCTTTGCCGTGACACCTTTGAAGCAGCGCCCCTGCCCCACGTGCGCCGCGGTGCAGCTCATTTTATCCTGAGGAAGTGGCTACTCCTGCTGCGGTGTTGTTATTATTTCTCAGACCTTTCTCTATATTTTATTTCCCTCACACCTCCAGTCCTTTTACGTGCCGCACGTTTACCATCAGCACCACCCCAAAGGTGCCGCGGTGCAGCTGTTTTAGTGAACCCACGCAGCGGCCACAACTGCTGCTGTACCTTTTGAGTATTTCTTAGACCATTCTCAATATTTTATTGCGCTCACACTTCCCAGCCTTTCCGTGCTGCTCTTTTTGACCAGCAGCGCTGCCCCGACGCTCCCGCGGTGCAGCTCTTTTAGTGACGCGGGGCAGCGGCCACACCTGCTGCTGTACCTTTATTGTACCTCTTTTACCATGCTCAGCATTTCATTCCCTTTACACCTCTCAGCCTTGCCCGTGCCGCTCTTTTTAACCAGCAGCGCTGCCCCGACGCTCCCGCGGTGCAGCTCTTTTAGTGACGCGGGGCAGCGGCCACACCTGCTGCAGTATCTTTATTGTACCTCTTTTACCATGCTCAGCATTTCATTCCCTTTACACCTCTCACGCTTTCCGGACCCCTTTTTAGCCAGCAGCGCTGCCCCGACGCTCCCGCGGTGCAGCTCTTTTAGTGATGCGGGGCAGCGGCCACTCCTGCTGCAGTATCTTTACAATATTTCTTAGACCATTGTCAATATTTTATTCAGCTCACACTTCGCAGCCTTTCCGTGCCGCTCTTTTTAACCAGCAGCGCTGCCCCGACGCTCCCGCGGTGCAGCTCTTTTAGTGATGCGGGGCAGCGGCCACTCCTGCTGCAGTACTTTTAAAGGATTTTCGACCATTTTATTTTATACCCTTCACAGATGCGACCTTTGCCGTGACACCTTTGAAGCAGCGCCCCTGCCCCAGGTGCGCCGCCGTGCAGCTCATTTTATCCTGAGGAAGTGGCTACTCCTGCTGCGGTGTTGTTATTATTTCTCAGACCTTTCTCTATATTTTATTTCCCTCACCCCTCCAGTCCTTTTACGTGCCGCACGTTTACCATCAGCACCACCCCAAAGGTGCCGCGGTGCAGCTGTTTTAGTGAACCCACGCAGCGGCCACTCCTGCTGCTGTACCTTTACAATATTTCTTAGACCATTCTCAATATTTTATTGCGCTCACACTTCCCAGCCTTTCCGTGCTGCTCTTTTTAACCAGCAGCGCTGCCCCGACGCTCCCGCGGTGCAGCTCTTTTAGTGATGCGGAGCAGCGGCCACTCCTGCTGCTGTACCTTTATTGTACCTCGTTTACCATGCTCAGCATTTCATTCCCTTTACACCTCTCACGCTTTCCGGACCCCTTTTTAACCAGCAGCGCTGCCCCGACGCTCCCGCGGTGCAGCTCTTTTAGTGACGCGGAGCAGCGGCCACTCCTGCTGCTGTACCTTTACAGTATTTCTTAAACCATTGTCAATATTTTATTGCGCTCACACTTCCCAGCCTTTCCCATGCTGCTCTGTTTAACCAGCAGCGCTGCCCCGACGCTCCCGCGGTGCAGCTCTTTTAGTGATGCGGGGCAGCGGCCACTCCTGCTGCTGTACCTTTATTGTACCTCGTTTACCATGCTCAGCATTTTATTCCCTTTACACCTCTCACGCTTTCCGGACCCCTTTTTAACCAGCAGCGCTGCCCCGACGGTCCCGCGGTGCAGCTCTTTTAGTGATGCGGGGCAGCAGCCACTCCTGCTGCTGTACCTTTACAGTATTTCTTAAACCATTGTCAATATTTTATTGCGCTCACACTTCCCAGCCTTTCCCATGCTGCTCTGTTTAACCAGCAGCGCTGCCCCGACGCTCCCGCGGTGCAGCTCTTTTAGTGATGCGGGGCAGCGGCCACTCCTGCTGCTGTACCTTTATTGTACCTCGTTTACCATGCTCAGCATTTCATTCCCTTTACACCTCTCAGCCTTTCCCGTGCCGCTCTTTTTAACCAGCAGCGCTGCCCCGACGCTCCCGCGGTGCAGCTCTTTTAGTCACACGGGGCAGCGGCCACACCTGCTGCTGTACCTTTATTGTACCTCGTTTACCATGCTCAGCATTTCATTCCCTTTACACCTCTCAGCCTTTCCCGTGCCGCTCTTTTTAACCAGCAGCGCTGCCCCGACGCTCCCGCGGTGCAGCTCTTTTAGTCACACGGGGCAGCGGCCACACCTGCTGCACTACCTTTATTGTACCTCGTTTACCATGCTCAGCATTTCATTCCCTTTACACCTCTCACGCTTTCCGGACCCCTTTTTAACCAGCAGCGCTTCCCCGACCGTCCCGCGGTGCAGCTCTTTTAGTGATGCGGGGCAGCGGCCACTCCTGCTGCAGTACCTTTTCAATATTTCTTAGACCATTGTCAATATTTTATTGCGCTCACACTTCCCAGCCTTTCCCATACTGCTCTGTTTAACCAGCAGCGCTGCCCCGACGCTCCCGCGGTGCAGCTCTTTTAGTGATGCGGGGCAGCGGCCACTCCTGCTGCAGTACCTTTACAATATTTCTTAGACCATTGTCAATATTTTATTCCGCTCACACTTCCCAGCCTTTCCGTGCTGCTCTTTTTAACCAGCAGCGCTGCCCCGACGCTCCCGCGGTGCAGCTCTTTTAGTGATGCGGAGCAGCGGCCACACCTGCTGCTGTACCTTTATTGTACCTCGTTTACCATGCTCAGCATTTTATTCCCTTTACACCTCTCACGCTTTCCGGACCCCTTTTTAACCAGCAGCGCTGCCCCGACGCTCCCGCGGTGCAGCTCTTTTAGTCACACGGGGCAGCGGCCACACCTGCTGCTGTACCTTTATTGTACCTCTTTTACCATGCTCAGCATTTCATTCCCTTTACACCTCTCACACTTTCCCGTGCCGCTCTTTTTAACCAGCAGCGCTGCCCCGACGCTCCCGCGGTGCAGCTCTTTTAGTGATGCGGGGCAGCGGCCACTCCTGCTGCAGTACCTTTACAATATTTCTTAGACCATTGTCAATACTTTATTGCGCTGACGTTTCCCAGCCTTTCCCGTGCTGCTCTGTTTAACCAGCAGCGCTGCCCCGACGCTCCCGCGGTGCAGCTCTTTTAGTCACACGGGGCAGCGGCCACACCTGCTGCTGTACCTTTATTGTACCTCGTTTACCATGCTCAGCATTTCATTCCCTTTACACTTCTCAGCCTTTCCCGTGCCGCTCTTTTTAACCAGCAGCGCTGCCCCGACGCTCCCGCGGTGCAGCTCTTTTAGTGATGCGGGGCAGCGGCCACTCCTGCAGCAGTATCTTTATTGTACCTCTTTTATCATGCTCAGCATTTCATTCCCTTTACACCTCTCACGCTTTCCGGACCCCTTTTTAACCAGCAGCGCTGCCCCGACGCTCCCGCGGTGCAGCTCCCTTAGTGACACGGGGCAGGGGCCGAGAGCCCTCTAGGTGCGGCTCCTCTATAGCACTTTACCGTTTTCTATTTTATTTCATTGGCACCTCGCGCGTTGCGCCGGGCGCCTCATTCGGGGACATGCGCCGGCTCCCACAGCGCCCCGCCCGCCGCCGCTCCCCGGGGGCCTCCCCGCTGCTCTCGGGAGATCGCACACCGCACGCGGCCCAAGCCCCGTCTCGCCGACGGCACTCACCACCAGCCGCCCGCCGCCGCGTTCTCCCGCTCCCTACCGGCACGAAGCGGCGCTGCCGATGACGGAGCCGATGCGCGGCTGCCACGCCGCTCTCTCCGCGCCTCAGGGCCGGCGCCTTCGGCCGCACAGGGCGGCGTCCCCGCATCCGGGCCAGCCCGCGGAGCTCCTGCCGCCGCCGCCGCCGCCCCCCGACTGAGGGGCCGCGACGCCGGCGCCCCCTTTTATACTCCGCACCCCCTTTTCCCGCCACTGCCGAAGTGGGCTCCCCCCGCCTCAAAATCGCCCAGAAGCGCCCGAGGCGGGAACGGGGCAGCCCCACCGGCGCCTCGGAGAAGCTCTTCTAGTGACAAGGAGCAGCGGCCACCCCTCCTGCTGCTGTACCTTTATTGTACCTCGTTTACCATGCTCAGCATTTTATTCCCTTTACACCTCTCACGCTTTCCGGACCCCTTTTTAACCAGCAGCGCTGCCCCGACGCTCCCGCGGTGCAGCGCTTTTAGTGATGCGGGGCAGCGGCCACTCCTGCTGCAGTATCTTTATTGTACCTCTTTTACCATGCTCAGCATTTCATTCCCTTTACACCTCTCACGATTTCCGGACCCCTTTTAAGCCGGCAGCACTGCCCCGACGGTCCCGCGGTGCAGCTCTTTTAGTGATGCGGGGCAGCGGCCACACCTGCTGCACTACCTTTATTGTACCTCGTTTACCATGCTCAGCATTTCATTCCCTTTACACCTCTCACGCTTTCCGGACCCCTTTTTAACCAGCAGCGCTTCCCCGACCGTCCCGCGGTGCAGCTCTTTTAGTGATGCGGGGCAGCGGCCACTCCTGCTGCAGTACCTTTTCAATATTTCTTAGACCATTGTCAATATTTTATTGCGCTCACACTTCCCAGCCTTTCCCATACTGCTCTGTTTAACCAGCAGCGCTGCCCCGACGCTCCCGCGGTGCAGCTCTTTTAGTGATGCGGGGCAGCGGCCACTCCTGCTGCAGTACCTTTACAATATTTCTTAGACCATTGTCAATATTTTATTCAGCTCACACTTCCCAGCCTTTCCGTGCTGCTCTTTTTAACCAGCAGCGCTGCCCCGACGCTCCCGCGGTGCAGCTCTTTTAGTGACACGGGGCAGCGGCCACACCTGCTGCAGTACCTTTATTGTACCTCGTTTACCATGCTCAGCATTTCATTCCCTTTACACCTCTCACGCTTTCCAGTGCCGCTCTTTTTAACCAGCAGCGCTGCCCCGACGGTCCCGCGGTGCAGCTCTTTTAGTGATGCGGAGCAGCGGCCACACCTGCTGCTGTACCTTTATTGTACCTCGTTTACCATGCTCAGCATTTTATTCCCTTTACACCTCTCACGCTTTCCGGACCCCTTTTTAACCAGCAGCGCTGCCCCGACGCTCCCGCGGTGCAGCTCTTTTGGTGATGCGGGGCAGCGGCCACTCCTGCTGCAGTACCTTTACAATATTTCTTAGACCATTATCAATATTTTATTGCGCTCACACTTCCCAGCCTTTCCCATACTGCTCTGTTTAACCAGCAGCGCTGCCCCGACGCTCCCGCGGTGCAGCTCTTTTAGTGACACGGGGCAGCAGCCACTCCTGCTGCAGTACTTTTAAAGGATTTTCGACCATTTTATTTTATACCCTTCACAGATGCGACCTTTGCCGTGACACCTTTGAAGCAGCGCCCCTGCCCCACGTGCGCCGCGGTGCAGCTCATTTTATCCTGAGGAAGTGGCTACTCCTGCTGCGGTGTTGTTATTATTTCTCAGACCTTTCTCTATATTTTATTTCCCTCACACCTCCAGTCCTTTTACGTGCCGCACGTTTACCATCAGCACCACCCCAAAGGTGCCGCGGTGCAGCTGTTTTAGTGAACCCACGCAGCGGCCACAACTGCTGCTGTACCTTTACAATATTTCTTAGACCATTCTCAATATTTTATTGCGCTCACACTTCCCAGCCTTTCCGTGCTGCTCTTTTTGACCAGCAGCGCTGCCCCGACGCTCCCGCGGTGCAGCTCTTTTAGTGACGCGGGGCAGCGGCCACACCTGCTGCTGTACCTTTATTGTACCTCTTTTACCATGCTCAGCATTTCATTCCCTTTACACCTCTCAGCCTTGCCCGTGCCGCTCTTTTTAACCAGCAGCGCTGCCCCGACGCTCCCGCGGTGCAGCTCTTTTAGTCACACGGGGCAGCGGCCACACCTGCTGCAGTACCTTTACAGTATTTCTTAGACCATTGTCAATATTTTATTGCGCTCACACTTCCCAGCCTTTCCAATGCCACTCTGTTTAACCAGCAGCGCTGCCCCGACGCTCCCGCGGTGCAGCTCTTTTAGTGACGCGGAGCAGCGGCCACTCCTGCTGCTGTACCTTTACAGTATTTCTTAAACCATTGTCAATATTTTATTGCGCTCACACTTCCCAGCCTTTCCCATGCTGCTCTGTTTAACCAGCAGCGCTGCCCCGACGCTCCCGCGGTGCAGCTCTTTTAGTGATGCGGGGCAGCGGCCACTCCTGCTGCTGTACCTTTATTGTACCTCGTTTACCATGCTCAGCATTTTATTCCCTTTACACCTCTCACGCTTTCCGGACCCCTTTTTAACCAGCAGCGCTGCCCCGACGGTCCCGCGGTGCAGCTCTTTTAGTGATGCGGGGCAGCAGCCACTCCTGCTGCTGTACCTTTACAGTATTTCTTAAACCATTGTCAATATTTTATTGCGCTCACACTTCCCAGCCTTTCCCATGCTGCTCTGTTTAACCAGCAGCGCTGCCCCGACGCTCCCGCGGTGCAGCTCTTTTAGTGATGCGGGGCAGCGGCCACTCCTGCTGCTGTACCTTTATTGTACCTCGTTTACCATGCTCAGCATTTTATTCCCTTTACACCTCTCAGCCTTTCCCGTGCCGCTCTTTTTAACCAGCAGCGCTGCCCCGACGCTCCCGCGGTGCAGCTCTTTTAGTGATGCGGGGCAGCGGCTACTCCTGCTGCAGTACCTTTACAATATTTCTTAGACCATTGTCAATACTTTATTGCGCTGACGTTTCCCAGCCTTTCCCGTGCTGCTCTGTTTAACCAGCAGCGCTGCCCCGACGCTCCCGCGGTGCAGCTCCCTTAGTGACACGGGGCAGGGGCCGAGAGCCCTCTAGGTGCGGCTCCTCTATAGCACTTTACCGTTTTCTATTTTATTTCATTGGCACCTCGCGCGTTGCGCCGGGCGCCTCATTCGGGGACATGCGCCGGCTCCCACAGCGCCCCGCCCGCCGCCGCTCCCCGGGGGCCTCCCCGCTGCTCTCGGGAGATCGCACACCGCACGCGGCCCAAGCCCCGTCTCGCCGACGGCACTCACCACCAGGCGCCCGCCGCCGCGTTCTCCCGCTCCCTACCGGCACGAAGCGGCGCTGCCGATGACGGAGCCGATGCGCGGCTGCCACGCCGCTCTCTCCGCGCCTCAGGGCCGGCGCCTTCGGCC
The DNA here is from genome assembly GCF_965178545.1 of Coloeus monedula. Taxonomy (NCBI): domain Eukaryota; kingdom Metazoa; phylum Chordata; class Aves; order Passeriformes; family Corvidae; genus Coloeus; species Coloeus monedula. The sequence goes on along the minus strand of NW_028120711.1, from coordinate 58,332 downwards.
GCACAGGGCGGCGTCCCCGCATCCGGGCCAGCCCGCGGAGCTCCTGCCGCCGCCGCCGCCGCCCCCCGACTGAGGGGCCGCGACGCCGGCGCCCCCTTTTATACTCCGCACCCCCTTTTCCCGCCACTGCCGAAGTGGGCTCCCCCCGCCTCAAAATCGCCCAGAAGCGCCCGAGGCGGGAACGGGGCAGCCCCACCGGCGCCTCGGAGAAGCTCTTCTAGTGACAAGGAGCAGCGGCCACCCCTCCTGCAGTACCTTTATTGTACCTCGTTTACCATGCTCAGCATTTTATTCCCTTTACACCTCTCACGCTTTCCGGACCCCTTTTTAACCAGCAGCGCTGCCCCGACGCTCCCGCGGTGCAGCGCTTTTAGTGATGCGGGGCAGCGGCCACTCCTGCAGCAGTATCTTTATTGTACCTCTTTTACCATGCTCAGCATTTCATTCCCTTTACACCTCTCACGATTTCCGGACCCCTTTTAAGCCGGCAGCACTGCCCCGACGCTCCCGAGGTGCAGCTCTTTTAGTGATGCGGGGCAGCGGCCACACCTGCTGCACTACCTTTATTGTACCTCGTTTACCATGCTCAGCATTTCATTCCCTTTACACCTCTCACGCTTTCCGGACCCCTTTTTAACCAGCAGCGCTGCCCCGACGGTCCCGCGGTGCAGCTCTTTTAGTGATGCGGGGCAGCGGCCACTCCTGCTGCAGTACCTTTTCAATATTTCTTAGACCATTGTCAATATTTTATTCCGCTCACACTTCCCAGCCTTTCCAATGCCGCTCTTTTTGACCAGCAGCGCTGCCCCGACGCTCCCGCGGTGCAGCTCTTTTAGTGACACGGGGCAGCGGCCACACCTGCTGCAGTACCTTTATTGTACCTCGTTTACCATGCTCAGCATTTCATTCCCTTTACACCTCTCACGCTTTCCAGTGCCGCTCTTTTTAACCAGCAGCGCTGCCCCGACGCTCCCGCGGTGCAGCTCTTTTAGTCACACGGGGCAGCGACCACACCTGCTGCAGTACCTTTATTGTACCTCTTTTACCATGCTCAGCATTTCATTCCCTTTACACCTCTCACGCTTTCCCGTGCCGCTCTTTTTAACCAGCAGCGCTGCCCCGACGCTCCCGCGGTGCAGCTCTTTTAGTGACAAGGAGCAGCGGCCACACCTGCTGCAGTATCTTTATTGTACCTCTTTTACCATGCTCAGCATTTCATTCCCTTTACACCTCTCAGCCTTTCCCGTGCCGCTCTTTTTAACCAGCAGCGCTGCCCCGACGCTCCCGAGGTGCAGCTCTTTTAGTCACACGGGGCAGCGGCCACACCTGCAGCAGTATCTTTATTGTACCTCGTTTACCATGCTCAGCATTTCATTCCCTTTACACCTCTCACGCTTTCCGGACCCCTTTTTAACCAGCAGCGCTGCCCCGACGGTCCCGCGGTGCAGCTCTTTTAGTGATGCGGGGCAGCGGCCACTCCTGCTGCAGTACCTTTACAATATTTCTTAGACCATTATCAATATTTTATTGCGCTCACACTTCCCAGCCTTTCCCATACTGCTCTCTTTAACCAGCAGCGCTGCCCCGACGCTCCCGCGGTGCAGCTCTTTTAGTGATGCGGGGCAGCGGCCACTCCTGCTGCAGTACCTTTACAATATTTCTTAGACCATTATCAATATTTTATTGCGCTCACACTTCCCAGCCTTTCCCATACTGCTCTGTTTAACCAGCAGCGCTGCCCCGACGCTCCCGCGGTGCAGCTCTTTTAGTGACACGGGGCAGCAGCCACTCCTGCTGCAGTACTTTTAAAGGATTTTCGACCATTTTATTTTATACCCTTCACAGATGCGACCTTTGCCGTGACACCTTTGAAGCAGCGCCCCTGCCCCACGTGCGCCGCGGTGCAGCTCATTTTATCCTGAGGAAGTGGCTACTCCTGCTGCGGTGTTGTTATTATTTCTCAGACCTTTCTCTATATTTTATTTCCCTCACCCCTCCAGTCCTTTTACGTGCCGCACGTTTACCATCAGCACCACCCCAAAGGTGCCGCGGTGCAGCTGTTTTAGTGAACCCACGCAGCGGCCACTCCTGCTGCTGTACCTTTTGAGTATTTCTTAGACCATTCTCAATATTTTATTGCGCTCACACTTCCCAGCCTTTCCGTGCTGCTCTTTTTGACCAGCAGCGCTGCCCCGACGCTCCCGCGGTGCAGCTCTTTTAGTGATGCGGGGCAGCGGCCACACCTGCTGCTGTACCTTTATTGTACCTCGTTTACCATGCTCAGCATTTTATTCCCTTTACACCTCTCACGCTTTCCGGACCCCTTTTTAACCAGCAGCGCTGCCCCGACGCTCCCGCGGTGCAGCTCTTTTAGTGACACGGGGCAGCAGCCACTCCTGCTGCAGTACTTTTAAAGGATTTTCGACCATTTTATTTTATACCCTTCACAGATGCGACCTTTGCCGTGACACCTTTGAAGCAGCGCCCCTGCTCCGGGTGCGCCGCGGTGCAGCTCATTTTATCCTGAGGAAGTGGCTACTCCTTCTGCGGTGTTGTTGTTATTTCTCAGACCTTTCTCTATATTTTATTTCCCTCACACCTCCAGGCTTTTACGTGCCGCACGTTTACCATCAACACCACCCCAAAGGTGCCGCGGTGCAGCTCTTTTAGTGAACCCACGCAGCGGCCACTCCTGCTGCTGTACCTTTTTTGTACCTCGTTTACCATGCTCAGCATTTCATTCCCTTTACACCTCTCACGCTTTCCGGACCCCTTTTTAACCAGCAGCGCTGCCCCGACGGTCCCGCGGTGCAGCTCTTTTAGTGATGCGGGGCAGCGGCCACTCCTGCTGCAGTACCTTTACAATATTTCTTAGACCATTCTCAATATTTTATTCCGCTCACACTTCCCAGCCTTTCCCATGCTGCTCTGTTTAACCAGCAGCGCTGCCCCGACGCTCCCGCGGTGCAGCTCTTTTAGTGATGCGGGGCAGCGGCCACACCTGCTGCAGTACCTTTATTGTACCTCGTTTACCATGCTCAGCATTTCATTCCCTTTCCACCTCTCACGCTTTCCGGGCCCCTTTTTAACCAGCAGCACTGCCCCGACCGTCCCGCGGTGCAGCTCTTTTAGTGACACGGGGCAGCAGCCACTCCTGCTGCAGTTCTTTTAAAGGATTTTCGACCATTTTATTTTATACCCTTCACAGATGCGACCTTTGCCGTGACACCTTTGAAGCAGCACCCCTGCCCCAGGTGCGCCGCGGTGCAGCTCATTTTATCCTGAGGAAGTGGCTACTCCTGCTGCGGTGTTGTTATTATTTCTCAGACCTTTCTCTATATTTTATTTCCCTCACACCTCCAGTCCTTTTACGTGCCGCACGTTTACCCAGCAGCACCACCCCAAAGGTCCCGCGGTGCAGCTGTTTTAGTGAACCCACGCAGCGGCCACAACTGCTGCTGTACCTTTATTGTACCTCGTTTACCATGCTCAGCATTTCATTCCCTTTACACCTCTCAGCCTTTCCCGTGCTGCTCTTTTTAACCAGCAGCGCTGCCCCGACGCTCCCGCGGTGCAGCTCTTTTAGTGACGCGGGGCACCGGCCACACCTGCTGCTGTACCTTTATTGTACCTCGTTTACCATGCTCAGCATTTTATTCCCTTTACACCTCTCACGCTTTCCGGACCCCTTTTTAACCAGCAGCGCTGCCCCGACGCTCCCGCGGTGCAGCTCTTTTGGTGATGCGGGGCAGCGGCCACTCCTGCTGCAGTACCTTTACAATATTTCTTAGACCATTATCAATATTTTATTGCGCTCACACTTCCCAGCCTTTCCCATACTGCTCTGTTTAACCAGCAGCGCTGCCCCGACGCTCCCGCGGTGCAGCTCTTTTAGTGACACGGGGCAGCAGCCACTCCTGCTGCAGTACTTTTAAAGGATTTTCGACCATTTTATTTTATACCCTTCACAGATGCGACCTTTGCCGTGACACCTTTGAAGCAGCGCCCCTGCCCCACGTGCGCCGCGGTGCAGCTCATTTTATCCTGAGGAAGTGGCTACTCCTGCTGCGGTGTTGTTATTATTTCTCAGACCTTTCTCTATATTTTATTTCCCTCACACCTCCAGTCCTTTTACGTGCCGCACGTTTACCATCAGCACCACCCCAAAGGTGCCGCGGTGCAGCTGTTTTAGTGAACCCACGCAGCGGCCACAACTGCTGCTGTACCTTTACAATATTTCTTAGACCATTCTCAATATTTTATTGCGCTCACACTTCCCAGCCTTTCCGTGCTGCTCTTTTTGACCAGCAGCGCTGCCCCGACGCTCCCGCGGTGCAGCTCTTTTAGTGACGCGGGGCAGCGGCCACACCTGCTGCTGTACCTTTATTGTACCTCTTTTACCATGCTCAGCATTTCATTCCCTTTACACCTCTCAGCCTTGCCCGTGCCGCTCTTTTTAACCAGCAGCGCTGCCCCGACGCTCCCGCGGTGCAGCTCTTTTAGTCACACGGGGCAGCGGCCACACCTGCTGCAGTACCTTTACAGTATTTCTTAGACCATTGTCAATATTTTATTGCGCTCACACTTCCCAGCCTTTCCAATGCCACTCTGTTTAACCAGCAGCGCTGCCCCGACGCTCCCGCGGTGCAGCTCTTTTAGTGACGCGGAGCAGCGGCCACTCCTGCTGCTGTACCTTTACAGTATTTCTTAAACCATTGTCAATATTTTATTGCGCTCACACTTCCCAGCCTTTCCCATGCTGCTCTGTTTAACCAGCAGCGCTGCCCCGACGCTCCCGCGGTGCAGCTCTTTTAGTGATGCGGGGCAGCGGCCACTCCTGCTGCTGTACCTTTATTGTACCTCGTTTACCATGCTCAGCATTTTATTCCCTTTACACCTCTCACGCTTTCCGGACCCCTTTTTAACCAGCAGCGCTGCCCCGACGGTCCCGCGGTGCAGCTCTTTTAGTGATGCGGGGCAGCAGCCACTCCTGCTGCTGTACCTTTACAGTATTTCTTAAACCATTGTCAATATTTTATTGCGCTCACACTTCCCAGCCTTTCCCATGCTGCTCTGTTTAACCAGCAGCGCTGCCCCGACGCTCCCGCGGTGCAGCTCTTTTAGTGATGCGGGGCAGCGGCCACTCCTGCTGCTGTACCTTTATTGTACCTCGTTTACCATGCTCAGCATTTTATTCCCTTTACACCTCTCAGCCTTTCCCGTGCCGCTCTTTTTAACCAGCAGCGCTGCCCCGACGCTCCCGCGGTGCAGCTCTTTTAGTGATGCGGGGCAGCGGCTACTCCTGCTGCAGTACCTTTACAATATTTCTTAGACCATTGTCAATACTTTATTGCGCTGACGTTTCCCAGCCTTTCCCGTGCTGCTCTGTTTAACCAGCAGCGCTGCCCCGACGCTCCCGCGGTGCAGCTCCCTTAGTGACACGGGGCAGGGGCCGAGAGCCCTCTAGGTGCGGCTCCTCTATAGCACTTTACCGTTTTCTATTTTATTTCATTGGCACCTCGCGCGTTGCGCCGGGCGCCTCATTCGGGGACATGCGCCGGCTCCCACAGCGCCCCGCCCGCCGCCGCTCCCCGGGGGCCTCCCCGCTGCTCTCGGGAGATCGCACACCGCACGCGGCCCAAGCCCCGTCTCGCCGACGGCACTCACCACCAGGCGCCCGCCGCCGCGTTCTCCCGCTCCCTACCGGCACGAAGCGGCGCTGCCGATGACGGAGCCGATGCGCGGCTGCCACGCCGCTCTCTCCGCGCCTCAGGGCCGGCGCCTTCGGCCGCACAGGGCGGCGTCCCCGCATCCGGGCCAGCCCGCGGAGCTCCTGCCGCCGCCGCCGCCGCCCCCCGACTGAGGGGCCGCGACGCCGGCGCCCCCTTTTATACTCCGCACCCCCTTTTCCCGCCACTGCCGAAGTGGGCTCCCCCCGCCTCAAAATCGCCCAGAAGCGCCCGAGGCGGGAACGGGGCAGCCCCACCGGCGCCTCGGAGAAGCTCTTCTAGTGACAAGGAGCAGCGGCCACCCCTCCTGCAGTACCTTTATTGTACCTCGTTTACCATGCTCAGCATTTTATTCCCTTTACACCTCTCACGCTTTCCGGACCCCTTTTTAACCAGCAGCGCTGCCCCGACGCTCCCGCGGTGCAGCGCTTTTAGTGATGCGGGGCAGCGGCCACTCCTGCAGCAGTATCTTTATTGTACCTCTTTTACCATGCTCAGCATTTCATTCCCTTTACACCTCTCACGATTTCCGGACCCCTTTTAAGCCGGCAGCACTGCCCCGACGCTCCCGAGGTGCAGCTCTTTTAGTGATGCGGGGCAGCGGCCACACCTGCTGCACTACCTTTATTGTACCTCGTTTACCATGCTCAGCATTTCATTCCCTTTACACCTCTCACGCTTTCCGGACCCCTTTTTAACCAGCAGCGCTGCCCCGACGGTCCCGCGGTGCAGCTCTTTTAGTGATGCGGGGCAGCGGCCACTCCTGCTGCAGTACCTTTTCAATATTTCTTAGACCATTGTCAATATTTTATTCCGCTCACACTTCCCAGCCTTTCCAATGCCGCTCTTTTTGACCAGCAGCGCTGCCCCGACGCTCCCGCGGTGCAGCTCTTTTAGTGACACGGGGCAGCGGCCACACCTGCTGCAGTACCTTTATTGTACCTCGTTTACCATGCTCAGCATTTCATTCCCTTTACACCTCTCACGCTTTCCAGTGCCGCTCTTTTTAACCAGCAGCGCTGCCCCGACGCTCCCGCGGTGCAGCTCTTTTAGTCACACGGGGCAGCGACCACACCTGCTGCAGTACCTTTATTGTACCTCTTTTACCATGCTCAGCATTTCATTCCCTTTACACCTCTCACGCTTTCCCGTGCCGCTCTTTTTAACCAGCAGCGCTGCCCCGACGCTCCCGCGGTGCAGCTCTTTTAGTGACAAGGAGCAGCGGCCACACCTGCTGCAGTATCTTTATTGTACCTCTTTTACCATGCTCAGCATTTCATTCCCTTTACACCTCTCAGCCTTTCCCGTGCCGCTCTTTTTAACCAGCAGCGCTGCCCCGACGCTCCCGAGGTGCAGCTCTTTTAGTCACACGGGGCAGCGGCCACACCTGCAGCAGTATCTTTATTGTACCTCGTTTACCATGCTCAGCATTTCATTCCCTTTACACCTCTCACGCTTTCCGGACCCCTTTTTAACCAGCAGCGCTGCCCCGACGGTCCCGCGGTGCAGCTCTTTTAGTGATGCGGGGCAGCGGCCACTCCTGCTGCAGTACCTTTACAATATTTCTTAGACCATTATCAATATTTTATTGCGCTCACACTTCCCAGCCTTTCCCATACTGCTCTCTTTAACCAGCAGCGCTGCCCCGACGCTCCCGCGGTGCAGCTCTTTTAGTGATGCGGGGCAGCGGCCACTCCTGCTGCAGTACCTTTACAATATTTCTTAGACCATTATCAATATTTTATTGCGCTCACACTTCCCAGCCTTTCCCATACTGCTCTGTTTAACCAGCAGCGCTGCCCCGACGCTCCCGCGGTGCAGCTCTTTTAGTGACACGGGGCAGCAGCCACTCCTGCTGCAGTACTTTTAAAGGATTTTCGACCATTTTATTTTATACCCTTCACAGATGCGACCTTTGCCGTGACACCTTTGAAGCAGCGCCCCTGCCCCACGTGCGCCGCGGTGCAGCTCATTTTATCCTGAGGAAGTGGCTACTCCTGCTGCGGTGTTGTTATTATTTCTCAGACCTTTCTCTATATTTTATTTCCCTCACCCCTCCAGTCCTTTTACGTGCCGCACGTTTACCATCAGCACCACCCCAAAGGTGCCGCGGTGCAGCTGTTTTAGTGAACCCACGCAGCGGCCACTCCTGCTGCTGTACCTTTTGAGTATTTCTTAGACCATTCTCAATATTTTATTGCGCTCACACTTCCCAGCCTTTCCGTGCTGCTCTTTTTGACCAGCAGCGCTGCCCCGACGCTCCCGCGGTGCAGCTCTTTTAGTGATGCGGGGCAGCGGCCACACCTGCTGCTGTACCTTTATTGTACCTCGTTTACCATGCTCAGCATTTTATTCCCTTTACACCTCTCACGCTTTCCGGACCCCTTTTTAACCAGCAGCGCTGCCCCGACGCTCCCGCGGTGCAGCTCTTTTAGTGACACGGGGCAGCAGCCACTCCTGCTGCAGTACTTTTAAAGGATTTTCGACCATTTTATTTTATACCCTTCACAGATGCGACCTTTGCCGTGACACCTTTGAAGCAGCGCCCCTGCTCCGGGTGCGCCGCGGTGCAGCTCATTTTATCCTGAGGAAGTGGCTACTCCTTCTGCGGTGTTGTTGTTATTTCTCAGACCTTTCTCTATATTTTATTTCCCTCACACCTCCAGGCTTTTACGTGCCGCACGTTTACCATCAACACCACCCCAAAGGTGCCGCGGTGCAGCTCTTTTAGTGAACCCACGCAGCGGCCACTCCTGCTGCTGTACCTTTTTTGTACCTCGTTTACCATGCTCAGCATTTCATTCCCTTTACACCTCTCACGCTTTCCGGACCCCTTTTTAACCAGCAGCGCTGCCCCGACGGTCCCGCGGTGCAGCTCTTTTAGTGATGCGGGGCAGCGGCCACTCCTGCTGCAGTACCTTTACAATATTTCTTAGACCATTCTCAATATTTTATTCCGCTCACACTTCCCAGCCTTTCCCATGCTGCTCTGTTTAACCAGCAGCGCTGCCCCGACGCTCCCGCGGTGCAGCTCTTTTAGTGATGCGGGGCAGCGGCCACACCTGCTGCAGTACCTTTATTGTACCTCGTTTACCATGCTCAGCATTTCATTCCCTTTCCACCTCTCACGCTTTCCGGGCCCCTTTTTAACCAGCAGCACTGCCCCGACCGTCCCGCGGTGCAGCTCTTTTAGTGACACGGGGCAGCAGCCACTCCTGCTGCAGTTCTTTTAAAGGATTTTCGACCATTTTATTTTATACCCTTCACAGATGCGACCTTTGCCGTGACACCTTTGAAGCAGCACCCCTGCCCCAGGTGCGCCGCGGTGCAGCTCATTTTATCCTGAGGAAGTGGCTACTCCTGCTGCGGTGTTGTTATTATTTCTCAGACCTTTCTCTATATTTTATTTCCCTCACACCTCCAGTCCTTTTACGTGCCGCACGTTTACCCAGCAGCACCACCCCAAAGGTCCCGCGGTGCAGCTGTTTTAGTGAACCCACGCAGCGGCCACTCCTGCTGCTGTACCTTTTGAGTATTTCTTAGACCATTCTCAATATTTTATTCCGCTCACGTTTCCCAGCCTTTCCGTGCTGCTCTTTTTAACCAGCAGCGCTGCCCCGACGCTCCCGCGGTGTAGCTCCCTTAGTGACACGGGGCAGGGGCCGAGAGCCCTCTAGGTGCGGCTCCTCTATAGCACTTTACCGTTTTCTATTTTATTTCATTGGCACCTCGCGCGTTGCGCCGGGCGCCTCATTCGGGGACATGCGCCGGCTCCCACAGCGCCCCGCCCGCCGCCGCTCCCCGGGGGCCTCCCCGCTGCTCTCGGGAGATCGCACACCGCACGCGGCCCAAGCCCCGCCTCGCCGACGGCACTCACCACCCGCCGCCCGCCGCCGCGTTCTCCCGCTCCCTACCGGCACGAAGCGGCGCTGCCGATGACGGAGCCGATGCGCGGCTGCCACGCCGCTCTCCCCGCGCCTCAGGGCCGGCGCCTTCGGCCGCACAGGGCGGCGTCCCCGCATCCGGGCCAGCCCGCGGAGCTCCTGCCGCCGCCGCCGCCGCCCCCCGACTGAGGGGCCGCGACGCCGGCGCCCCCTTTTATACTCCGCACCCCCTTTTCCCGCCACCGCCGCGGTGGGCTCCCCCCGCCTCAAAACCGCCCAGAAGCGCCCGAGGCATGATATCCCCCGCGCCGGAATCCCTCCTGTCCTGGAAGAGGGAAGGTAAAGAAAAAAAATAGAACTCCGAGCTTTCCACAAATGTCCCAAAAAACGAAGCAGCTGTGAGGGGCTTCGAGCTGTGCCTGGTCCCTCAGGTAACGGCGCTTTCCATTGGCTGCCGGAGTGGCCAGGGCTCCTATTGGCTGCCGGACGCTGCGACGCTTCCGATTGGCTGCTGCTCGATCCGCAGCCCCCGGGCAGCTGCTGCTGGGGGCCTCGACAGGCGGGCTGCCGCCGGAGCAGGACACACGGCAACGCCAGCCGGCGTCCAGCGGTGCTCGGTGTCTGTCGGCGTTTGCAGTTCAGACAGACATATTGAATCCAAATTGCCGGCGATTCCCACCACATGCTATTTCTCCTCTGTTTTCCTGGATGGATTTGACAGCGCTTTCTTTCCCCCCCACAGAGTTGGAAAGCAAAATGCTCAGCTGCCCCTTGGCCATCTCCGCTTCCTTCCACAGCTCCAGCCTTGTCCCTCTTTCTCTCCCCTTTACTTTGCACCAGGTTCTCCCTCCTCCTTTCCCAGGCAGGTCGCAGCAGAGACATTTCACCCACCGGCACCACCTGCTTCCTCTCACTCCGTCCCAGTTTGCCCACTTTGAACTACTGTAGCCGCCTGCCCGCGGAGCCGGACCCGCCGCGCGCCTGGGTAATGGTGGCGTGAATTATCGCAGGGATTATTGGGGTGGGCTGGGCCTGGCCAGGTGCCTGGTGCCAGCGAAACCGCTCTGTCCCTCTCCTCCTCACCCTGGGCAGGGAACAGAACACATCAGGAAAGACTTGAGGATCGGGAAAAGGGCCTAGACAGATCACTCACCGGTCACTGGAGCAAGAGACACGACTGGGGGGAATAAATTGAATTTCTTGTCAAACAAATCAGAGCAAGAGAATGAGAGGTAAAGCTGCAGGGGTTCAAGCCTAGGAACGAGGACTTTTTCCTCGGCAGCTCACAGCTGCACGAGGGGGATAAAGGATCCCCCGGGGCCCCCGAGCAGCGGCTCTGCCCCTCCTCAATGGGGATGTGTCCAGACCCGCCGGTCCATCCCGGGCTTTGGGGGGCAAGAGTGGAGCAGGCGCTGAGCTGCTCCATGGAGCTTCCAGCCCCTGTTTGATCTGTCGGGGCGTGACACAGTCACTGCTGGGCGTCCGTCGGCGCTCGGTGTCTGTCGGAGTTTGCAATCCCGACAGATAAATTGAGTCCAAACCGGCAGCGCCAGCTCATCTTTACTGTTCTTTTTCAATTTCTTAATGAATTAAGGGAAAACTCCCTTTAGTCGCCATTTCAAAGCCTTGAATCAAGGGGAAAACGGAGGTTCCCTCTCAATTTAGACCCGTAATTGATGCATAAGGAGGGTCTCCCCTAAATTTAAACCCAAATAAAAAGTGAATCAAGGAGGAGTTTTGCTCAATTTTGCCTCCTAAAATGAGGGGAAATGCAGCTCCCTCTTCAATTTCCCTCAAGAAACACCATTTTGGGGTCTTTTGGACACATTTTTCCTCTCTGAAGGTCCCTTCAAATGAGGGTCCCCCCTCGATGGAACTCTTATAATGGCACATAAAGAGGTTCTTCTCAAGGGAAGCCCTTTCAAACCAGGGACGGTGGTGTTTTGCCCTCAATTTTAACCTTAAGATGATGAAAATGGGGCGGTTTCCCTCAATTCAAATCCATCAAACAGCACCATAAAGGCTTTCTTCTTCCATTTAGATACAAAAATAATGGAAAACGGTGATTCCCTGCCAATTGAGATACAAAATCATGAAAATGTGTGTTCCTTCAATTGAGACCTTCCAAATCGTAGATGAAGTGGGATCCTCCTAAGTTCAAACACAGTTACAGAAACTGTTTTCTCCTCCATTTAAATCCTTTTTCTTCTCGTACTCCCCCCCGCACCCCCCCCAACTTTTTTTTTGGGGGGGGGGGGGGGGGGGCGGGGCACTAGGAGCACTTCCTCCGCCTCACTGGTCGCACTTGGGGCTGCTGCACGTTGGAGAGTGGTGGGAAGTTTCCTCCCAGTTCCCTCCCAGTGTTCCCAGTATCTCTTCCAGTGCTCCCACTGGCAGAACACTGGGGGACACTGCATGGTCTGATGATGGGGGGGTGCATTGTCGAGGATCACAGAGGGGCCCGGGGGGTCCCGGGCGTCCTTGGGGGGGTTCCAGGTTCAGCAGTAGGATTTTTCTGACTATGAGTGAGCTGTGTGGCCTTTGGAGGTGTCCCTTCCTCTCCTGCTCACAACAGAGCAGCTCAGAGGTGATTTGGCTCCTGAGCGTTTCAATTTAGGCCCCCAAAGAGAGGAGGAGCTGCTGCCCACATTACACCTTACAGCTCTGCCAAGGGGCATCTAACCCCATGTGTGCTCAGGAGGTGGGGATGCAAACCCCAAATCCCATCTCCACCTCCCTCTGCAGTCCTTTAAGGGGTTCCTCTAGTCTGGAAAACCAGTCCCATAACTACAGTAAACCCAGAGTCTCCTGAGTGAGAAACCACGTACTTGTAATTCCTCTGCAATAGCCTCATCCCACCTCCAGCAGCCCCTGGGAAGCTGCAGGCAAGAACACCTAACCTGGTAAGCAACTCCATTTCTTGGCAGATTTCCAGGGCAATGCAAAAACATTTCAAAGTATTTTTTCAAAACATCTGCTTATTGTCCTTTAATGCAAAATAGTGATTCCATACCAGTCCTAAGAAGAACAGGCCCAGAGAAGACCTTGCTCTCTACAACTCCCTGACAGGAGGGTGTAGCCAGGTGAGGATTGGCTGCTTCTCCCAGGCAACCAGGAACAGGACAAGAGGAAACGGCCTCAAGCCGCACCAGGGTTGGACATCAAGAGGACTTTCTTCCTGGAAAGGGTGGTCAGGCCTTGGCAGGGGCTGCCCAGGGAGGTTTGGAGTCCCCGTTCCTGGAGGTGTCCGAGGAACACCTGGACATGGCACTCAGTGCTCTGGGCTGGGTGACAAGGTAGGGATTGGGCACACGTTGGACTCGATGACCTTAGAGGGCTTTTCCAACCTCAGTGGTTCTATGATTCTCATTATTCCAAATTCATTTGCAAAAGCTCTCACACCTCTAGTCACACCTTAGCAGGTGTGTAGGCCCAAGCTCATACATTTGAGAGATTTACTGCCTCCAGTGGGATCTACACCGCAATTTCAGGGAGAGGCAAGACTTCAGCCGTTACGAGAGAAAACTTTGCAAAAGCATTCCCTGGAGAGACATCCTGAAGGAAGGTGTCTCCCCCTCTTCTGACCATAGAGAGAGCTGAGTCTCCAGTGTTAATTCTAAAACTTTCAAGCTCCAAGTCTGACTCCCAGAAATTTTATTGGCCCCACTTCCCAGCACAATACTCAGACCTCACACGTCGAGGAAAAAAGCAGTGCAGATTAAATAATTAATGCTTCTGGGTACTGTTCTCCCTCTAAACTACACACAATCCCAAAGGAACAAAACCCTTAAAGAAGATGGATTGCTCTTGCTAGCAGGAGAAATCTGACAGGGACATACTTCATCATTCTGCCAAGGCTTTGTCAAACACCTCAGCTCCTGCACTTCAGGGAATAAGAAGTGGCTTATAAGAAGTGACTTTTATGTCAGTGAGCATGTTATTATGGATTAATCTCGCACTGGAAAACAGTCTTCATACTCTATTGCATCACCCAAAGAGTTTGGAGGCTGCTGCCTAGTGAGCTCCTGAGTTGTATCTTCCTTGTCAATCTTATCAGCCCCTTGTTTGATTGTAAAATCGTAAACAAAATGCAGCAAGCATTGGCCCAACGGCTCAGGACTTGCATATCTCTTCCAAAGAGAGGGAGAAAAAAGAGTGTTTCTCCCAAGTCACAGAGTTTAAAAGTTCATGTTATCTACATAAATTTTTAAAAGAAAAAGAGGAACAGTAAAATATCAGTTACTGTGCCAGTGGTGCTCCACTCTATTTCTCTTCTTCCACTTGTAGCATCTCTAGGAATACTTTAAAACCAGCCAACCAACCAAAACAACAACAAAAAGCCAACGTTGAATTGAAGCTGAACAAGAAGCAATGTGGCTGCTGGCTTGTGAGCACTCCACTGCCTGAGTTCCAGTAAGGGAGTTTATCCTCTCCACAGTTTTGAGCCAGATCCCAAAGTACTGAGCATCAGCTTTTAGCTTTTTAAAGAATTTAACTGTAAGAAAAGCTGCTGGGGAGGGCCATGCTCCAGGCACATCCATGGGATTTCACCTGTGCAGCTCCCTAAGCTGAACTTGTGTCTTTTCCTCTACCTTGCTGGGCTTGGCTCATGCATTTCTTGAGGGGAAGGCCCTGCACTGATCAAAGCATGTACTGACCTCAGATAAACAGCTTCTGTCAGTGTGGATCTATCCTAAATGGACCATTTCCCAAAGTAATTCAAGTGCCTGAATTTCACTTACTCAAAACTGCTTTTAAAGAAACCGGGTTTAACACACTCCGTTTCTAAGCAACTACTGGGCAGCGCTCCTTCACTCCCTGTCAGTGTTATTCTCTGACCCTTGGAGAAAAGCTTTAAAGCAACAAAGGGCTTGTTAAGCACCAATAATTTACTCAGTCAAGAATTCAAATCAATAGCAAGGGCAGAGCCTGACTTCAAAACCTATTTTAAACCAGAATTTAAAAGCAGTTGCATTGCCAATTGACAGGATTAGAAAGGTTTCCTTAGCAGTTGTGATTACAAAGTAATGAACTGTGCATGGAGCAGGTGGGGGGCAAGGGGGAAGACAGGAGAAACCTTCATTTGCACTGTGGGTTTTTAACCATCATGGTCACATCTCAAGGACCTGCAGAAACCAGTCTAATCTCAAAAAAGGAAAAACTTCCTGGATATTTTTCATTTCAGCAAGAGCCTAAGGAAGCCCTCAGCAGCAGGAGATTGGAATAACTGCAATCCCTTGAGCAAAGGGAGCAGGGTGTGCTCCTCAAAGCCAGACCTTCATCCATAGCACCCAGAAGGTAGCAAAACAAGGATACAACAAAGCCTTAAGTGGGGAATGGGTTATCAAGGGTTTTATAAGGAAAGAACGAGGTCTGAAAAACAGGACCTGGAGGGTGAGAGAGGAAAGAAATAGCGAGATAGCTGAGGCCTCTTGGGAAAAAAAAAAGGGGGGAAAGGTCGGGATTAAATTCTAACTCAGCTGGAGCTGATCTTAAATGTAATAAGGGGAAATGGCAGCAAGAGGAGATTTCTTTATAGCAGCAAAGTACTGGGATAAATTCACTATAGAAACTGAGAAATCTTTAGCAGCAGCAGCTCTCTGCAAAGAGGTCAGGCATCCATTCCTCATGGCAAAGCAGGGCACAGGGAATTGGGCCAGATAACCTCCCCAGACTGATCCCAGCCCTAATTTCAAAAAATTGCACAAAAATGTAATTGTGCATTAACACAGCAAAGTCTTCTTTCCAGCTTATCAGGCTTTGAGATGCCTTAGATTGAGATCCAGCTCCTACCACTGTGCTGTGCTCGGACTCTCCCCCCCTTTCCCCGACCCAATCTCCTGAGCAACCAACAGCTCGCAAGGAGCTGGCACCCCTGGAATTTCACACTCAGCATCTCTTCCAAGCTCAACAGGTGAACAAACAGGTACTCCAACACCTCCTTCTTTTGTACTTCGGGCAGCACAGACCCACTGGAAGAAACTGGAATCCAAGGGCAGATGTAAACATGGGACTCCCGCTTGCCACTGTCTCCACCCGTTCTCCAGCTCAGCCCTGGGCTGGGAAACAAAAGACAACAAACATTTAAAAAACATCCTTGAGGTGTCTTGAGGATGCCCAGGCCTAGAAGAAAGGCCTTCCCATCACCCTCTTGGCCTTTTCCCACTCTGAGGAACTGTGGAAATGCACATCCACACCCAAGCTGGACAGCCTGGGATCTTTTCTGCACACCAAACGCCACAGTCCCGAGCACCAGGAGCCTGAAGATGCCCTGGATTGCAATTCACAGCCTCAGTGAACCCTGCACAGGACAGCCAAGTCGTTTGTGTGCAGAAGAAATAAAAGTTGCTATTTTTAGTAGTTAAAATACTCGTGGGAGTTATTGGCTGCTTACACCCGTGGGCTTCATAGGGCCTCCCATACTTATGGATTTATCAGAAGAAGCAGTTTCAAGTTCCTTCTTTTTCGAGCCCAACTCCAAATGGGAAACTTCTCACGAGTGCTCCTGAGAGAGTCAAGTGGAACTTCAGGAGCTCAGGAAAGCGACTCCCTCCCCTGAGTCCTGTCTCACCTGCCCGAGCACCCGGTGCTTTTATACCACCTCTCTCCCTGCTTTCCACGTTCATTTAAATGTAAGAAACCTGCACGTTCTCGCTCCAGCACCAGCCGCGTCTTCCCTGCGCCCGCACACTGCCGCCCCTGCTCAGGCGCTGCTCCCCTCGGTTGCGCTGCCCCTTGCCACGGGGCCGAGGTGGGACAAACTCCAGGTTTTGTTTCCCAGGAAAGGCTCTGCAGGGAGGTCCCGCCGTGCCGCCCGCAAGCCCCGGCCCCGGCCCCAGCCCCAGCCCCGCAGCTCCTCCCCGGCTCCGCGCCCGCGCCGGGACCGCCTTCACCCCGCGCAGCCCCCGCCGCCCGCTCCCGCCCGGCTCTGCTCCGGGGCCGCCCCCCCTCGGGTCTTTTCCCGGCACACGCTGCGTCGCCGTTCTCCGCTCACTTTCCACCCCGCTGCAGCCACAGCAACAGCCGCCCTCCTCCATTGTCACCACAACCCTCGCCCACCGCTGCCGCAGCCGGGAACCGAACCCGGCGCTCCCAAGCCGCTCCCGGGCAGCGCCCGACGGTACCCACAGAGCAACAGCACCGGGCGGGTAAAGCCAGTGCGCATGCGCAGCGCTGCCCGGCTCCGCCCCGCCCTTCAACACCACATGACGTAACCAGGCACAGCACTGCTCCTGCGCTTCCCTTCCCACAACACCGCGCATGCTCAGCATTGTTTCCATTTCTCCCTTAATGACCACACAACGAAGAGCTTCCCCAGGAAAGCTGTTTTGGACAAATCTCATCAAACTGTGCTGGGGGAGAACAGACACCACAAAAACTGGGATTTGCTGGCACAGGGCCTTGGACATCACACATCCTTCCCTGTTCTTGGATAACAGAGTTATCACAGATCTCCTGAGTAGCTACACCAGTAAAAAAGTGACTTTTCCAGCCCAGATGCAGCTGCATAAGCGTTCGGAGTGGCAAAATGAAAGGAATGTAAAAATCCCACCATGGAGTGAGATGGTGCCGCCTCCTGCACCTGGGCCACCGTGGAACACTCCAGGCTGGGGGAACAGGGGCTGGAAAACTGGGAAAGGCCCTGGGGGTGCTGGGGACAGCAGCTGGACACGAGCTGGGTGTGCCCAGGTGGGCAAAGCCAAGGGCACCTGGGCTGTGCCACCTTGGGGTGACAGCAGGGCCGGGGCAGTGCCCGTCCCTGTGCTGGCACTGCTGGGGCACCTCCAGTGCTGGGGGCAGCTCTGGGACAAGAGGGACATGGAGGGGCTGGAGCCAGTCCAGGGAAGGGAACGGAGCTGGGAAGGGGCTGGAGAGTTCCTGAGGGAGCTGGGAAAGGGGCTCAGGCTGGAGCAAAGGAGGCTCAGGGGGGACCTTGTGGCTCTGCACAAGTCCCTGACAGGAGGGGGCAGCCGGGGGGGTCGGGCTCTGCTCCCAGGGAACAGGGACAGGAGGAGAGGGAACGGCCTCAGGCTGGGCCAGGGGAGGCTCAGGGTGGATATTGGGGAAATTCCTCCATGGAAAGGGCGCTCCGGCCTTGGCACAGCTGCCCAGGGAGGTTTGGAGTGCCCACCCCGGGAGTGCTCCAACACCTGTGGCTGTGGCATGGGCGGACGTGGTCAGCGCTGGCCGTGGTGGTGCTGGTTGCACTCAGTGATCTCCGAGGTCTTTTCCAACCTTGATTCCGCTCTCAAGTCAGCCCCACGGAGGAGCAGCACAAAAGGCACCCCCAGGCTGCGAGCGGAGGGTTCAGAACACGCTGCGGCAGCAGGAACGAAGCTCTGCAGGATGAAACTGAAAAGGGGAGAAATGCCGGGCTCTGTGAAAGGGAACAACTGAGAGAGCCACAAACAAGCCACCAAACTTCTCACAGGGGACACCACCAGCAGCACAGATGTGAAGGGACTTCTTTTTGCCCCAGAACTGTGAATCCACAGCCCAAGCCACGTGCACACACTGCAGATGTGTATTTTTACTGCCAGCAAGCACCTGGGAATAAAAAACCTCAGCCCCAAAGCTTGATGTCTAAACAGCAACACAGAAGTTCTAAACCAGCTGTCGAGAGAAACAAAACACAGCAAAAACAAAGCAGAAAGGGAGCAAAAAACTTGTCACGCTGGCCGTGTTTCCGAGGGTGACAGGTTCTGCTGTGCTGGGAATGCAGCACAAAACACAAAAATCCTACTGCAACTCCTGGATCCCACAGCAGGAAGGACATGGAGATTCCCAGTGGGAATCAGGGATGCAGGACTCGGCTGTGCTGCCATCACTCCCTCAGGAATAGCCAGGTTTAGCTCATTCTGTCTGCCCAGAGAGGGGGGATCTGCTCCTGGATCCCCTGGAATGTTCCAGGCCAGGCTGGACATTGGGGCTGGGAAGAGCCCAGGACAGTGGGAGGTGTCCCTGCCCGTGGCAGCGCTGGCACTGGATGAGCTTGAAGGTCCTTCCAAGCCCAAATGGTTCTGTGAGTCTTAGAGCCCTGAAATTCTCATGACAGAGGTGGAAGTGCAAGAGCTTAAGGTCCCTTCCCAAAAAAACCCCATTGCACGACTCTGCAGCTTCTGGAGCCCTGGGTCCATGGAAATGCAGTTTCAGAGGAGCTCCGAGGAAATGGGTGTTTTGGGGAGAGCAGAGTGGCTGGAAGAGAGGAACAGGAACAGTCTCCTCGAGCAAGCCCTTGTGTCTCAGGGAGCGGGATCGGCTCGCTCCTAACGCACCTGGTGACTCCCAGAGCGGGGGATGGAAATGCAGCCCAGGTCCGAAAGAAACCCTGCCCGGGAAGGCGGGCTGGGATTGTGAGCTGGCTGCGGGAGCTCGCTGTTAAAGGCGATCTTTTGGGTGTTTGGGTGCGCCTTTGTCTCTGTGCGAAGCACCCGGCCGTAGCGCCCTTTGTGCTGCTGTCTCCTGATTTCCTTAAACTTTTCTTAAACGGTCCCTTTTCTTCAACTTTCCTTCAAATTCTAGAGTGAAGCTCGTTTTGGCAGCTGCGCGTGCGCGGATCCTTCCGTGTGCGCAGATGGCCGGGGCGCGCGGATCAGTGCGCATGCGCGGGCGGGGACGCATCACCGGTGATGCCTCCGCGGGCAGGACCGCATCACAAATAGTCCCTTTTGGCGTATCACTCCGCGTGGGGGCGCATCACCGCTGATCCCTCCGCGGGCAGGACCGCATCACAAATAGTCCCTCCTGGCGGATCACTCCGCCTGCGCATGCGCATAACCGCTGATCCCTCCGCGGGCAGGGCCGCATCACCGCTGATCCCTCTGTTCTGAACGGGATTGTGATGTTGGCTTTTTGCATGTTCCATCAGTGTTTCACAATTTGGTGGCCCATACGGGGATAAAGGCTCAGCTCTGGGATCTCCCGGGGAACCCAGAGCAGGGGGGTGCCCCCGCCCACTTTTGGCGGCCTCGCTTTGTGTTTCTCGGCGGGGTCAGGGGGGTTTGCAGTCAAACACCCGGAGGGCAAGAGAGGAGACAAAGCAACAAGAAAGGAAAGAAAAGGCTCCCTGAGGTACCACGGTAATTAAACACATAAAATCTTGTGCACCAAGACTCCGAGAAAAGTGAGTATTTTTTCTTTCCTCTTTTTGGGGGGATAAGGGGGATGAAAGTGTGTGCATGAGACGCGGGCTGGTTACCCCAGAGCTGCGAAGCGAGTGTGGAGCCTCTGAGGCTGCGGCTCTGCTCTGCCGCCAGGGAAGCAGTCAGTAAAGAGGTGAAGCCAAAGATAAAAGGAGTGAGAGAAGCCCCGGGTTAACTGGGACGGGCTTTCAGGGAAGGGATTGGAGTCCTTGAAGGAGGGGAGTCAAGAATTTCCTAGTATTGGATCCAAGAAATTTAGGGTTTAAGACTGCTGGATTGAGGGTTCAAAAATCCTGCTAAATGGAGGGTTAGTTCCGAGACATTTGGGTTTTGAGACTGCTGGATTGAGAGTTTAAAAGATTTCAAGAAATCCAGGCTTAATTCTGCCAAATTGAGGACAAATCCGAGACATTTGGGGCTTGAGGCTGCTGGATTGAAAGTTTAAAAAAAAAAAAAAAAAAAAAAATTCAAGAAATCCAGGCTTAATTCTGTCAAATTGAGGATTACTTCAAGAAACCTGGAATTTTGGGCCCAGGGGTGAGCATCGGCTAACAATTTGAAATTGTGTGGTTGTGACTGATAACGCTTGAGAAAGAGAAGTTGGAACAATAAAAAGGAGCGATGAGAATGAATGAGAATGTATGTGATAGAAATGCTAAAGCTTGAAATATAACTTTTCTGGAAGGAGGCATATTTTATTAAGAGGAGGGAACTGTTGTATTCTAGGAGAAGAAACGGGAAAGAGGTGGTGAAGTTTGAAGAGTTGTTTTGTTGGTTTTTATTAAAAAGGTGGGAAACAAAGGCCTGGGAAAGATAGATAAGATTCTGAGAAAATGGGACATAAAACTAGTAAGCAAGAGTCAGGGAATAAAAAAAGGGAATAGAGGCGTGCCAGTGGAAATACCCCAGGAAAGCCCTTGGGGAGTTATGCTGGCTAACTGGAATACAAACCCAAGTACAAAGGAAACGAGCAAAGTCAAAATGATCCAGTTTTGTATGTTTGGTTGGGCCGAGAAGGAAATAAGATCCGACCATGTCTTCTGGCCCAGACATGGCTCTTGAAGTCTGGATCTGTCAGGCTTTACAAGTATTGGTAAATTCAAAAGAACTCGTTAACACAGAAGAAAGCAAGTACGCTTCATGCTGGGTGGGAAACAGAGTCTAAGGGGATAAGAATTTTAAAGTTGTCCGAGACCCAAGGAAAGGAGCAAAGGGAAAGCAAGAAAGAGAAGGGCTGGGAGCCCCTGGAAGCATCGCCCCCTCCACTCCCGCCTGTCTCGCCCCAAGCCCAGGCTCCTGTGGCGCCGCTCGCAGCTGCAGCGCCGCTCCCGGAGCCCGAGGTCGCGCCTGTGCCGGCTCTCAGGCACCGCCCGCGGCTCCACCGCTTGTCCCAGCGGCGGCGGCTCCGCCGGTAGCCCCGCTGTTCCCGCCGCCCCCTCCAGCCCCTGCGGCTCCAGCGGTAGCCCAGCCCGCCGCTTTCGGTGCCCCTGTGCCCGTCCCTAGCCCGGCTCTCCGCTCCACACCAGCCCAGCCCGCCGCTTTTGGGGCCCACCCCGGCCCCGCCCCGGCCCCAGCCCCGCTCCCGATGTCCGCGGCCGTTCCAGCAGCCCCTGCCCCCGCTGCGTTCTCTGCCGCGGCTCCATTGAACCCGGCTTCGGCCCCGCGGGCCGCGCTGGGCTCACCGGCAGCTCGGCCTCCTGGCGCCGTGGCTGCTGCGGACCCGTGCAGAGGCTCCACGCCAGCCTCTAATACCGGCCCCAAGAGCTGGTGCCCTTGGCGGTGCCGGCAGCAGCCTCCGCCTTTGCTCCCCCGGTCCTGGAGGAATCGGCCTCCGAGAGGATCCCCACCTTCTACCCCCCCTCCCTCCCTCGCCTGCACCGTTCCCCTGGCAACGACCGCTTCTGCTGCTCCTCTGAAAGGAGAAGCAAAACGCCAAAGTTCCATCTCGAGGAACGAGCCCTTGCAGAAGGAAATAATATCTGGAGACGGTTCTTCCAGATGTGTCCAAGGAAAAAGAATGTCAGGGTAGGCTTTAGTTGATGGGGGGACTATGCACACTGGAAGATTTAGCACACAAGAAGGGAAATACATCTACTGATTCAAGGTACGCTTTTGGAGGGGTGCATGCCTTGGGAAAATCTGGGACACCCCACCTCTGCTTCTTTAAGTGTCTCCATGTGGGACATCAATTAAATGTGGACAAATTTTAGAATGCAGCTTCCAAGTCAAGTTACCTGCTAGGAAATGACTCCAGCTCTCTGGCACCTTGGGCTGTTTTAAACACAGCCTGGCCCTTCATGGCTGAGGCTCTGAGTTATTGCACAGGCATTCAGGGCTGACAGTTCCCTGCAGGGAGAGCTCAGCACATGTCCACAGAGGCAATCCCAGCATCTGCAAGAAAGAAAGAAGCAGCAAAAGGTTATTGCTTCTCTTTCAAAAGTTATTTCAAGTACTCAAACCCAAACCAACCTTTGCTCTCGATTTTGGCTCCTTTGCAGACTGCCTCTGCCGTGGGGTTTTCTCCAGGAGAAGCAAAGGAATTGCTCATGGAACAGTGCAGATTAAGTTATCCCAAAGGGAAGTAAAGAAAAATATCTCATTTTTCCATCAAAATGCTCATGCTCTTTCCTACAGATTATTTCAAGTTTTTCCCACAAGCTTTGCCCTACCCATCATCCCATTTTTAACCCAAAAAGTAATTTTCTCTATCCTCAAGAATGTCTCAGTGTCTATCCCCAAAATTTTCACTGTGCCTCTGCAAGTGACTACCTCAGTTTACCTCATGCTGTTCATTCTCTTCCCTGGGGATTGCTCCAGATTTTCCCTCCAAGCTGTCCCTGTCTGTCCACTTCTGCTTTCTTCTTTTTTACAAGAAAGTATTCATTCACTACTCTGGATATTAGCTCCAGTTTTACCCCCCAAAATTTCCCTAACATTCACTAGTCATTGCCTGATTTTTACCTCAGTATGTTCATTCTCTCCCCCTAGAGATAACCTCAGATTTTACCCCCAGTATTTTCCCTACCTGCCCACTAACTATTTACTCTTTTTGACCTATAAATACTCTCTTTCTACCCTGGAGATTTCATCAAGTTTTACCCTGAAATATTTCACTATCTTTCCAGTACTGTCTCACTTTACCTCATGATGTACGCTCTCCCTGCCACACTTCACCCCAGATTTCACCTCCAAAATTATTGCTGCTTGTCCACTACTTATTACCTGATTTTCACTTCAGTAGGTCCATTCTCTGCCCAACAGGTCATTTTAATTTCTACCTCCCAAAACTTTTCCAACCTCTCACCTAGTGATTGCCTCAGTTTACCTCAAAAATGCTGTCTCCCCTAGAGATTACCTCAGACTTGACCCCCACATTTTTTCCCTGTCTGCAAGTTACTACCTCCGTTTAACTTCAGTATGTTCGTTCTCTGCACTACAGACTCAAGTTTACTCTCAATCTCCCTGCCTCTCCAACACTGATTACTTCCTTTTTACCTCAAAAGATTGATTTATTTTCTACCATGGAGGTTACATCAAGTTTCACCCCCAGAATTTACTAATACTTCCACAACTGATTCACTCAGTTTTACCTCAAAAAGTGTTCATTCCCTCACCTAGAGATGACCTTGTATTTAACCCCCAAAGGTTTCCCTACCTGTGCACAACTGATTGCTATAGTTTACTTCAAAATCTTCATGCTCTCCACTACAGGTCACCTTGAGTTTAGTTCAAAAGTTTTCCCTACCTGTCCATTACTGATTATCTCAATTTTTACCTAAAATAAGTCATTCTCTTCCTACAGACACCAGATAGCAAATCATACAAAGATCTAAAACTCTGCACAAGAAACAGCAGAAAGTTTTCCATGAATAACACAAGTTCCATTTTTCCCTCCTCTGCCTAGGACTGCTACCAGGAGACAGGAGAGCTGTTATCAACACTCAAACCTCGCAAG
This sequence comes from Coloeus monedula, assembly GCF_965178545.1. Taxonomy (NCBI): domain Eukaryota; kingdom Metazoa; phylum Chordata; class Aves; order Passeriformes; family Corvidae; genus Coloeus; species Coloeus monedula. The sequence continues at coordinate 34,622 of NW_028120711.1, read as the reverse complement.
CGTTGTTATTTCTCAGAGAGCTGCGCTGGCACTGAGCTACTCCCATGCGCCTGCAGGGCTCTGGGGAGGAGCAAGACAACATCCCACTCCTGCCTGGAGAAATTTCACCCCTGTAAAAAGTCATTTCCCTTCTCTCTCTCTGAGCCACGGCCAAAGCAGCTGTGTAGAAATACATGAACTATTCATGGAAGGGATTATTCAGTTGTGGGAAAAACACTAAAGAAAGACTATCACCCCAAATTTCAGGGTGAAAACACACTGCTTGTTAACAGGAGCACACAAACTCATTTAAACCAGAGAGGAAACTGCACATCAGGAAAAGAGCTGAAAGATATGCTCTGCCTTGATTGATAATTCCAAAGGAAATGCCCCACGGATCATAGGCAATTACCTATAATTTTACCTCCATAATCACTGGATTTCTGACTTGGGTTGCTGTGGAAGTGTTTCACAGATGCCTTGAGGGGTCAGGGGCTTGGTTGGATTCTTTGTGGTTAGTCCTGACAGGCCCAGGCCAAACCCACCCACCTGCATCGCTGCTCCACCCCAAATTTGCATGAAATACTGAGAACAGTTTATAAATACTCCCCTTCCCTGTCCTTCCTTACACAACCATGGAGCAAATGTACTCTATCCCTTGTTCCCAAGAGCACCTCTCCAGCCCAAATCCCAGTTTTCACAAACACAAACCAAACAGACCTAAGACAATTATTCCATCAGTGCCTGCAATTCTGAGCTCCCTGTTCCCTGCCACTCACACAGCAATCTCACCTCAGCCCAGAGACTCCCTGTCCCCAAAGGGAAACAGAACCTGACGGGGCACAGCTCTGGCACCGCATTTCCCCTTGTTCCTGGAAAGCCCAAGTAAATCCAGTCCCTCAGACCTTGCATCCCTGAACACCAGGAGAGCTGGAGTTTTACCCAGATCCCAGTGCCCTGCACGGCTGCGCTGACACGAGCACAGGCCGATCGCTCCGCCCAGCACCATCCCTCATTTTCCTCCCATTGCTCCCCAAGTGTCCCCAAACCACCCCGTGTCTGTGCCGGGGCCAGGGCCTGCCCCAAGCCCGACCAGAGGCTGTCACCCAGCCCTGCACCAGCTGCTGCCCCTGGGAGAGCTGGGAATGCACTGAGAGCTCGGCTCCCCAGTCCTCAGACACACAGAAATGCCCAACCTGCCCCTCTGGGCACAGCCAAACACCACAACTCCATCATCCCCAAGCAACTCTGGCAGTTGCCTCTTCACCTCTGCCCTTTTCCAAAGGACACAGGTAGGACTGGGGTGTCAGAAATGGCATTCCCTAGGCAGTTCATCCAAGCACAGAGGAGAAGAGGAACCCTGTGTCCCTCTGACTGACCCCACAGCATGGGCAGGACCAGCTGGGTTTTTTGTATTCTAAATTTTAAAATGAACTGAAGAACCTGAAAGGCAAGAAACAACACATGCATAAGGTTAGAGCCAGTCAACACACACACAGACAGACACACCCTCAGACACCCCTTCCTCAGCTTACACGCTGACTGCGGCCCTTACTAGAAACAGTCCCCCCTAAAGAAGATGCTTTAACATCTTCTTCCATCTGCTGCTCCTTGATGTGGAACAGTAGATCCTGGGAAAATTGGTAGCATCAGTGACCATAGGGATCAAAATCTGCCTCGGGGACCTGCAAGACAGCATGAGGCAGTCTGCAAGTAGCTGACAGCTAGGAGTTATCCCCACACCAGGCCCATAAGCTTTCTACCCAAAAGCCCATAGACAAGAGATGAGAGTTTAAAACTGTTCAAACTAGCCATGACTGAATGTGCCAGGGCAGGGCAGCTCCAAGCATAAGCAGCACATGGACACACAGTGCATCAAATATAAGCAGAGATGACACGAAGACTTGAGATAACGCTTCAGAAGATAAATTCTTGAGACCAGGATGCTTTGAGGCAACGGAAGCTACGAAACTACTGCAGTGAGGAAGGTCTAGTACACTTCATATAGAAGTCCAAGGGAATGGCACATGAAAAAAAGATACTACCAAAACTGAGAAGGAAGATGGATAGGAACACCTTGTGTACTTCTTCTGGTCTCAAAAAGCAAAACCATAAAGATGCCAGAATAAGCCCGATCCAGGAAAGTATGCAAGTGCTCCTGCTGCCAATATGGCCCATAACGATGCCTGTAAAGCATTGAGACATCACAAAGCCCTATGACACTGAAGACAACGGACACAGACCACATAACATAGACATCAACTGAAACTGCCCAGCAATTTTACTTGATGGACCAAGATTCCTAGCGCAAGATGAGTCAGAGGCCAATGACGCCGAAGGAAAGAAGGCTCTATGGCAGTAGTACGGGACAGTGAAATGTAAACTCCTTATGAGAAGTTAGTGCCAAAGCTGGTAAGAGGATGCTCAAGAAGCGCAGTAGGCCTAGAGAAGGAGGCAACGACTGCCAGCTGATACAAAGGGATCCCTAGAGAATGATTCTGCCGCCAAAGGCTGAAGTGACGTCACAAAACATGACCGACCAACAAATGGCCAAGATGCAAGGTGCCTGCGTGCTATGTTCAAAAGTGCTCCAAAGCGTGGCTACACTGAAGAGTAGGCAAACTTTAGACCGTGGCAATCATGCCAGACCTGAAGGCAGGCTCCTCAGGTGAAAAGATGGACAATGACATCGAGACTCAAAATCCAATGATGCGAAGCTCACAAGAACATGGAGATGGGTTGGAACTGCCCGGCCCGGCAAAGGCTCGAGTGATGCTGAAGAGAAACCCTCTCTCCCTTAACTCCAAGGGGCCCGGCCTACTACAGCCCTCTCCTCTAAGCTAACTTCAAATGGCCTCCTGTGATTCCAAAGGTTTTTGCCTTCTCCCAACCAACAGTCCCCACACTTAGCTCTCCAAAGACCAGCAGACAAAATCCATCCTCGACAGAAAAGAATGCTTCAGCACCGTGGATGTCAATACATGGCCCACAGCCCACTTGGGCAGCTACAAAAGATAGAGAATAATGACAAAATTCAGACTGTGATGACACATCCCAGAAGTGACCCCTTGCACAATGCCCCTCTCCCTCATAACTGCCGAGGCTCATCGCTCACCGGCCATTTCCAAACTTAGGCTCTGCACCTACTTGTAGTACCTAAGACAACAAAACAGAAACTGCGACTGTTGCCCTCCAGAAGAATAAATGCACGGGCTCCCTCTGCACCACTGGCCCAGGCTCACCTCAAATCTCCATCCGACTCCGGAGGTGGCCCGGACGATACCTGCAAAGCGAAAAGGGACACGCTTCGCATGCTGCCACGTACCTCTCACCTATCAGTCGCCCCACCTAAATGCCAACTCACCTGCTCGCCTCTGTCCCTTGGCATGCCCAGGGCAGCAGCAGCACCTGCAGAGAAGCAAAGCAAAAAAACATGCTGAGAGACTGAAACCACAGCCTCCCTGCTCCAACTGAAGTACACCACACCTATAGCTTAAGCTTGCACCCACCTGGCCTCCAGCATCCCAGGGCCGGGACCACCTAAAATGCATAAACAAAAACAGACGCTTAGAGCTGCACCAGAAACTGATACCCAAGCAGTAACAACTCATTCTGGCCACCAGTCACCGCTCACCTCGCTCCATCGACCTTGACCACTGATCTTCAGCATTACTTCCTACAAATAAAGATGAAGAACAAAGCTGTAACACAGGCACCATTTACACTTGCCCTGCAAAGACAAACGGTGACTGACCTTCCTGTGGGAACCACCTCACCTGGTATGGGGCACTCTGCCACAGATTCAATCCATCTGCATCTGAAAGAAAGTTATGACAAAAGTCAAAGTGCTGCATCAGAACTTAGCAGCTCCAGACATCTTGTGTCAATCTAGAAATACCATCTTGAGTCCAACTAATCCCTACATTACAAGTGTCAAGTCCCTAGGACTTATCCTATTACACCTACACCCAGACTATGTAGCAGGGCAAAGCAGCCCCGGGCCAAACACACAGACACCTGTGACACAGGAGATGACAAACAAGGGGATGCAACAAGGAGAGGAAACTCTCAGCAAGAAGAATTACCAATGACATGACCTAGATGAGGCCGATGAGGCTCAAAGAGCTCTGGCAGAAAAAGACCCTAACAGAAGGACTTATGCCAAGAACCGCAAAGATGGACGCCCGAGAATCGTACGGTTGGAATCCTCTACCTATCCTCGCATTCTCCCAAGTCCTAATCTGTTATAAGGGATTGTTGCAGTGCACAGCTGTCAATACAGCTCAGAACAAGACTGTAAAAGGTGTCTGACTCAATTGTGCTAAAGAGAGATGCGATTCCGATGCATGTCCGAGCTTGCAAGTCAAAGGTTCAAGGGTACCAGCGTCGGGCCAAGGAACGCAAAGGAGCTGCTAAGGATGATGCCCAGCATTTCCGATAAGCCCCTCAAAGGGGTAAGGCAAAAGACATGTGACACAAGATGCCCACAATAGAGACACAGAACACACAATAGACAAGTGACACAACACGCACCGGGACTGCTCTGCCCTGCACACCTCAGCATTGTGATCAAAAGCGAGACTTGCCCTTTACGTGGCCTAAGGGCCCCTCTCGTGGACATCCCCATCTCCAAAGCTAATTCAAAAATCCCTCCCACCAAGTCCTGACCCAGCACCCCACTCTCATCCCCCTCCCTGAGGTGTAGCCCTCGACTTAGCTCTCAGATATCCAGGGATGCAAATCCTCATCAGGTGCAAAAGAAGGCCGCCTCATCATCTGGGAAGTTCCTGCCCTCAGAGGGCTCTTCTCTCTTAGTCTACTGCAATAAAGAAAACCAAACATCAGTGCCTGAACTCAGCAGCACATCAGCCAAAACCCAACAATTCCACTACTCACCGGCTCCTGAGAACGCCCCGGTCCTTGGCTCACACGCTGGGGCCGCACTCCGACGCCGCCGTCGCAGGGTATCCCTGGGTTAAGGGGGGACAAGGTGATGTGGCATTGCTGAAACTTGAGTGGACCCTCGCTCCTCCCTCTCTCCCCGACTCGCCACAACTCCTCAGCCATTGCCAAAAGCTGCCCAGATGGCACCTTCAAACAGAAAAGGTACAGGCTTCATTGCAGAGCCCTGTAATACTTCTGGAAGGCTCACAGGGGCAGCTCAAGGGTGATAAACTGGCTCCATCAGCTGGTCCATGAGGGGGTTCAGCCCCTGCAGGCATAATACAAGTGGGCCACCTAAAACACACAAATGGATGCTTAGACAATGCATGCTTTGAGCTGCCCCAGAATTTGGCACCCAAGCAATACCTGGTCACTGGTACTGGTCACTGCTTACCTCACTCACTTGACCTTGATTGCTGATATCCAGGTTTACTTCCTAAAAATAAAGAGAAAGAACAGCCCTGCAACATAACCAAAATGAAACACCACCCCTGAAAAGCTGAATGATGACCAACCTTCCCAGGGGAGAAGGGGCAAAACAAAATGGAAAGGCACATGCCCATGTAGCGTCCAAAAGTGTTGCATTGCCAAGGTAGGTTCCACCTGAAAGTGCTCGACTGTGACCTCTTTCTGCAAGGGTGTCTGTCATGTTGGAGTAGCGATTTGAATGCTGCAGACCACCTGTAAAACACAAAAAAAAAAAAATCAAAGGCTTATAGTTTCATCACTAATACAACAACTCCAGTAGCAGCCAGTTCTGTGCTTGAATCAATACTCATCCAGCTCATGGTCCCCCCGGTGCCAATACCCTGCTGTGCCAAGTGCCTCGCATCTTCAAAATGAAAATCCAAACAGTGAGGTAAACATAGAGCCCAAAGTCAGGCCGTAGCTTGGACTTCAGGCACTGACCCACCTCGTTGCTGTGCTCCTCTGTTCACATCAGGTTTACATGCTCTCCCTCTGCAAAAGAATTATTTGTCAAAGTTACCCAGCTTAGCCTTTCCCAAGTTCTCATTCCTCAAAGCAAACTGCCTAGGATCCCACAGCAGTGGGCCTTAGGACAAACTACTATGAAACTGCAAGACACCACTGCACCACTCCCACGTCTCCACTGAACACCACACAGACTGGCCACAGTCACTCCATCCGAGGCGTGGCTCAGGTGGCTGAGCAAAGCAAAAGGCTCCCTGTAAAGTCTCCTTTCTTCTCCACCTATCCCCCCACCAGGACTACTCTACAGGGCAGAGCAATTCCAGGCTAGACACAAACTCAAACAACACATTATACTACAAGCAGCGTGATATGAAGATGATAAAAAAACCTCTCGGCAAGAAGAACGATGGCAAGGACAGAGATGACGCCAAAAGAAACAACCAATAGTATGGCATTGGTGGATGAAGGGGGCTCTAAGGAGCAGAAGAAAAGACTGGAACAGTGACCTGTTCTAAGAACTGTCAGTCACAATGATCAAGATGGCTGTGAGAGACAAGGCCACATTTAGAATGCTCCCATATCCTGACAATCTTACAAGCCCCAGGACATTACAGCTCACGGCTGGAAAGGATGGATGGCAGTACAGCCGGGAACAAGGCCTCCAAAGAGATCCGACTCAATGCTTTCAAGATGTGATTCCAAGATGTGGCCAAGCCCACTGGTAAAAGAACAAGTGATATTGGCATCCTACCAAGAAGTACGAAAGTTCAAGAAGCTAGAGATGATGGCCAATGCTTATGACAAGCCCCTTAAGGATAAAAGGCAGAGAGATCTGATCCAAGGGAAGCCAAAGACACAGAACACACACCGGACAAGACAACACACACTGGAACTGCTCTGCGCTGCACACCCTACAGTTGCAGTCAAAAGTAGGGCTACTCCCTTTAGCTTACCTAAGAAGGCCCTTGGAGAGCATCCCTTTCCCCTACACTACTTTTTAAATCTCTCCCAGCAATTTCCAACCCACTATCCTGCTATCATCCCTTCTCCGGGCCCCAGCCCCCAACTTAGCTTTCAGATGACCGGTGATGTGAATCCACACTGGATGCAAAGGAGTCCACCTCAGCCATCTCCAAAGGCACTGGGATCACCAGGTTGGCCTCTTAGTCAGCTGTGACAAAGAAAACCAAAATCAATGCACCAGTGTAGTGGCATACAAGCCAAATCCCAACAAGTCAGCTGCTAACTGGGACCCTGCTCCCGCTCCCACTCATACTTGCAGTCTTTAACTTACCTATCAGAAGCCTCCATCTCCAATGTCATCTCTGACCCAGGGTAGCTCCCTCTTGCAGCACAATGAATCTGCTGAACAAATTTGAAGTGTCATACTTGACACAATCTGGAATTTCAGCAAGTTACAATGCTTCTAAGAAAAACAAGGGGAAAAAAAAATTACAAAAAGTACCAAGCACCTTATCAACCCTGAACACTCAATCCAAAAATCATGAACTACGGACTCAATGCTATCTTCTTCACAGTGTCTTCAAAGCCTCTATTGCTTTAGATGCCAAAAATACCTGCTGAAAGAAAGCTGAAAAAACCTGAAAGACCCCCCCCCCCCCCCTTCATGGAAATAAGAAGACACCCTCACCCCCACTAACCCCACAACAGGAATGGGCCTCTTTTACCCAGGGCTGGGGTTAATATACCCCTGGCCGGGCCCGCCTCTCTTTCCCACCATGCCCGGGGAAAAGGGAGGAGGCAATTTTACCATAAGGGATAAAAGCACTGGGAGGAGCTGCAGCTGTTTGGCTGCTCTGCCTTAAATTCCAGGTGAGTGAAGGGCTCTGTAGATGCCTTCTGTTTTACTACAGCTGCATCCACTGAAAGGGTAAAAACACTCCTTGTTTTGGCAGCGTAGACAGATGAGTTGCATTCTTCCTTGTTAAGTTCTGTAATTGTTCATTAGTGACTATTGAGTCACAGGAATATGGAGGGTGGAGAAGAATAGTAGTAATATACATGGTGTAACTCCTGTTGGGGTCTCTAATTAGGGCTGTATTCATTATAAATAAAACTGAAAAAATAATGGGCTCTCTGGCAGCAGGAGGGTTTTGTGAGTGCTGGGCTCGCTCCCTTGTGAGAGATTGGGTACCACTACCCAGCTAGAAGTGCCCTGAGGTACAGATTTAAATTCTTAAAATGCTGAAAAAGGGGGAGCTTCTTTCAATTGAGCCCCTTCAAATGAGAGACTAGGGAGTGTTTGTCTCTACTTAAATAGATGCCATAGCAATAAATGGGTTCTCTCCTCTGAATCCCCGAAAATACTGGAAAAAGAGGGGTTTTCCTTACTTCAGGTCTCTCCGGTGATGGAAAAAGGGGGATTTCTCCCTCAATTCAAACCCTTATAAAGGAGGGACAACCGGGTTTTTCCCTCAATTTAAACCTTGGGATGATGAAAATGGGGGAGTTATGCTTAATTCAAACCAATAAAACAGCATTGTCAAGGTTTTCCCCTTCTATTTAAACTGGAGAATAATGGAAAATGGGGATTCCCTGTCAAGTGATACCCCTAAGAGAATGGAAAAGGCAGGGTTTCCTTCAACTGATACCCTTAAAATTGCAGAGGAAGGGGATTCCCCCTCAATTTAAACACAGACAATTATGGAAAAGGACGTTTTTTCCCTCTGTTTAAATCCCTTTTCTCCTCATAACCCCCCTTTTTTTCTGGGGGCACTGGGGAAGAGCTGCCAAGATGAAAGGGGAAAGTGGAATGTTTCCCTGGGACCCCACATGCTGCCCTGCCTGCTCAGGTGCTGCCCCTTGGCACGAGGGGTTTTCCCTGGGCATTTTCTGGGAGCAGTGCTCTGTGCCCAGGTGCCTCCGGCTGCTCCCCAGCTCCTGCCGGATGCTCCGACCATTGTCCCTGGAGGGACACTCGGGATGCCCCCATTGCCCCTCTGGACCAGCAGCTCCCTGCACAGCTGTGCCCGGGGAACCCTCGGAGAACGGCCTCTGGCAGGAGCCGCCCCCTCCTCATCCTGGCCGCTCACACCTGGGGCTGCTGCGCCTTGGAGCAGGGGCTGAGGAGGAGAAAGGTCCTGCTGGTCCTTCCCTGCCCTGCACAGCCCTTGGTGTGCCCCTGAAACACCGGGGTGCCGGGCTTTCCTTGCTGTGGGAGACTGGGTGGTTCTTTGATCCCAGACTCTGCTCTTCCCCGGGCACGGCACATGGACAGGGGGCAGAGATGGGCCCTCAGAGGAGCGGGGGCTGCTCCTCGCTCTCGGGGCGCCGCGGGCGCTGTGCAGCCTTCCCCTTTTACTTCCCAGTTCCTCATTTTGTGCCTCCTTTTCCCTTGGGGATGCGCCCGGGCCGCATTCCAGCGGCCGCCACGGCAACAGCACCTGCGGGCGGCGGGGTGGGCGGGGTTTTATCCACTGAAAACACACATTGTCATTAAAATCTGTTTCCTATCTAATACACAAAAATCACTTTCCTAGAAGGAATTTCCATGCATTCACCTCCTCCTGGAAGTCTTTTGATGGTCCTGCAGATTCATTAAGAGGGGTCCCTGCTGGTCATATTCACTGAATGCTTCAGTATTAAAGGTGACCTTGCCTTGAGCTATTTTTCTGGGCGTGCACTGTTGCTTCTTGTGACAGAACTGCCCCAGAACCACTGCAGGCCTCCTGATCTGTTCCAGCACCGGCTCCAGCCTCAATTTCTTGCCCTGTGTGCACACATTTAAATCCTTTAATCTTTTTCACTACTTGGTCTTTCAGCAACATCGGGGAGCTGAAAATGTTTATTCTCTATGTTATTTCTCAATCCCCTGCTGAACAGCCCAACCCTCCCTCCTCCCTCTCCCACCCCACCATTCCCACCACCCTGCTCCCCTGCACATCTCACTTCTCTCCACCAAACCCTTCCCGCTGCAGGGAGCTGCTGAGGAGCCGCTTGGTCCATCCCTGGATTCTCCAAGCACTGACTGCCCATCCACTCTGACCACAGCCGGGGCCACATCCCACCGCCTGCCCAGCATCCATCCATGGTGGTGAGCTCCGTGTCCCCACCTTCTGCCTCACCCACCAAAGGAGATGATCCATGTGAAATAGATGTCACCGACATGGCCATACACAGTGTGACACTGCTCATCTGTCTCTGTGCGCTGGCCGGGAACGGGGCTCTTCTGCCTCCTCAGATGGAAAGGGCGTACTGCCGGCATCTTTAGCCTGGCTGTCACTGACTTCATCTTCCTCCTCATTGCGGTCCCCTCTGCCCTGCTCTTCCTGCTGGAAGATGTGTCCTGCTCTCCTGTCATGCCCCTGATGTACGTGAGATTCCTTTACCTGGTGTCAGCGTTCTCCTGCTACTTACTGGGTGCTCTTCTGGATGACAGCCATCAGTGCCAAAAAGGACATGGAAAAGCTCTGCAAGCTCTGCTGCCGCTGTGACCTTCCCAATCCCATGATGTGGGTGCTGTGGGGTGCTCAATGCTTGACCTTCTTCGTTCCCATCATTCTCATTCCCACAGTGGCTTCCCTGTGCCCGTCACACGAGCAGGAGCACTGCCGGGTGGCTCTCATCTCCATGTTCTCCGTTACCCTGCTCCTCTTTGCTGCACCCGTGGTCATTACCCGCATAATAATCAACATGTTCCGCTGGGTCCCGGTGTTTCCCGGTCTGTCCCGGTCTATCCCGCGGGGAGGCGGGGCCTGACCCGCGCCACGCCCCCTACGCGCGCGCTCCGCCGGGGTCACGTGGTTCCCCGCGCGTCACGTAATCGGGGCGGGGGCCGCCGGGAAGCGCCAGGCGGGACCGGGCCGGGATCGGGATCGGGATCGGGATCGGGATCGGGATCGGGATCGGGATCGGGATCGGGATCGGGGTTGGGACCGGGCCCAGCGCAGCCCCGGCCAAGCCGCAGCCCTGCCCGAGCCCTGCGAGCCGCCAGCCCGGCGCCGGCCCGCCATGGACCGCCGGGACGCCTCCGGATCGGCCGCCCGCTTGGCAGCTGCCCTCCCCTCCCTCCCCCGGGCCGGGCCCGCCCCGCGCCCCCCGGCGCTTCGTGACTCGCCGGCGGCTCCTCGGCTCCTCCATCGTTCGCCGGTGGCGGCAGCCAAGAGATAGTCCGGGCCTAGCGGAGCGGCCAGCGCAGGTGAGCACGGCCGGGCCTGGCCTCCCGCCGGCGCCGGGGCCACGCCGTCCCCGCCCCGGGCACTCCCGGGACATCCCGGCCGCCCCCTGGGCGGCAGCGGCGGGCCCGAGGGCGGCATCGGCCGCTGCGGGCGCAGCTCCCGCCGGGACCCGCAGCTTTCCCCGCGCTCGCGCCCCGCGGTGGGGGACACCCCGGGAGGGCGGGGGTCCCTCCCCGGGCAGCGCAACCCGGGGCATTCCCTGGAACGGGGACTCGGGGCCGGCGGGGCCGCTGTGCTGCCCTCCCCGCTGATGGGTTGAATCCTGTTCCGGTCATTGGCTTTGTCAGGGCTTTGTTCCTTCCCCTTTGCTCTCCCGGTTTGGCGCCGGAGCCGCTCCGGGATGGAGCGGGCCGGCACCGGCACGGGCTGCGGGGCTCTGGGGGCGGCCAGCGGCTCTGGGCGGCTTCGCGGGGCTGCCGTGCTCGGGGAATTGACTTCGGGCGGCTGCTGCCGAAGGTGAAGGAGGGAAGAGTCGCGGGTCCGGACACAATCCCGTCCCGGAGTGAGCGGGCGGCTGTTCCTAAAGCCTCATCCTTGGGGGGGTTGTGTTGGACTTTGTAAAAGTCGTTTAACGTTCCTGGGCTCTGGGCTGACTTTTTTCCTTTTTTGCCATTTTTCAATGAGCAAAACAAAGCGAGAAAGTGTTGAGAGGTGTAAGCCAGGTATCCGGTGCATTCAGTGCTGTGCCTGTGATTCTCTTCGGGAGATGAGCAAGTGGTTCAGTGGATTTTGGGGGAGAACTGAGTGCTTGTGCCAAAGCTCGCTCACAGCCTGGGCAGATGCTGTACAGTGGAAAGGGAAAAGGGGCAGGTGTGGGACCCACTGCCCTCCCCCAGCTCATCACTCGCCTTATTACGGCCTTGTTTGGTCATTTTCTCAGGAGTGCCGGTGCTTTGAAGCATTCCTGTGTTCCCAGTGCTGGCAGCCAGGTGCCCACCTGCCCCTGTGGGACTGCCCAGGCCCTTCGTCAGTGCCACTCTTTGGAATGAACTGCTTCTGCTGGGGCCTGTGTGTTCATTTGTCACCTGGGCTCCCTCCCAGCTACTGAACTCCTCTCAGGTGTATTCCTAGTTCCTGACATTCCTTTAAAACTACCGAATTCTTCTCTCAGGTCCCTGGCAAATGGGGCTTTGCAGCCTGGGGGAGTTACTGCAAAACGGGGTCTAGTGAAGCGCTCTGCAGGAGTGGTTGTGCACCTGAATGGTCATTTAATTGTCTCCTCTAATGAGGGAAACGTGATTAAACTCCCGGCGCTGTGCTGCTGTTGTGTGTCAGCCTCGAGGTGTGAGACAGTCCCGGTGTCACACTGGAGTTGCTTAGTGGCTGTGCTGAGACTGGGACAGGTCTTGTTGGTCAGGAGCAAAAGGGAAAATTTATCTTTTGGCTTGCTTAATATCTTGGCTTTATTAATGTATCAATGTCAATTGTTGTCATTTGCTGCCTTCTGCACAGTGTGTTTGCAGCTCTGTGTGAGAGCAGGCTCTCCCCTGTTTGGGATTGAGACAATCCTGGAATATCCTGAGCTGGAAGGGACCCACAGGGATCACCCAGTCCCACCCCCGTCCCTGCCCAGACCCCCCAACAACCCCAGCCTGGGCATCCCTGGCATCGCTGTCCAAACGCTCCTGGAGCTCTGGCAGCCTCGGGGCCGTGCCCATTCCCTGGGGAGCCTGGGCAGTGCCCAGCAGCCTCTGGGGGAAGAGCCTTTCCCTGATCTCAGCGTGAGCCTGCCCTGGCCCAGCTCCAGCTGCTCCCTGGGTCCTGTCTGTGTCCCAGGGAGCGGAGATCAGAGCTGTAGGCCCCGATGTGTTCTGACCTCACACTTCTCTACCAGAACAAACCCAGTGCCCTCAGCAGCTCTTTCATGGTCCTTCCACACCCTTCCCCATCCCCATGTCCCTTCTTTGGATGCTGTCAGCTTTTTATCTTTTTTATATTGTGGCGCCCAAAAGTGCCCCCAGGACTCCAGTACAGTTTAACAGCAATGAAAGAAAACAGTAGATTTCAACTTTGATCTCAAAAGCTGTCTCAGGCCCCTGATACTGCCTCGAAATGTCTTTGCAGTTCTTGCTTTATGACTTGTGTCAAACATGGAGAGAGTGAGACTGAGCCCCTGGGGTCAGGTTCTGTGTGAGAAGCCACACAGCAAGCCAGAAATCTTTGCTCCAGATCACCAGAAATTTACAGTATTGAGGACGGAAATACTGAGAGTTGAGTCTTGGGAGCTGAGCCAGGAAAGCAGCACCTCTGCCATGGGCAGATTTGGCACGTGGAGAGAGCTCGAGCAGCTTGCAAGAGGTCCCAGCAATGTGTGTGTGGAGCTGGGAGGAGCATGAGTTGCAGTGTCGTGTTTGGAGTCCCCCTGGGTGAGGATGTAGGAATAGACTGGAGTTTTTGGTGACTGAGGTTTCTTTTCTGTTTTTGGCCACATCATTTCAGTTTGTTACTCGCCTGTGGTTTGTTCTACAGGCCTGTTTCCTTTCTCTCCTACTATGGTGTCACAGTTATCTTCAGCAGAGGCTCAGCAATAACTAAACTTGAGCTTAGATACTTAAACTTCAGTTCAGAGTAGATACACGGCAGAAATCCTTCCGTGTGAGGGTGGGCAGGCCCTGGCACAGGGTGCCCAGAGCAGCTGTGGCTGCCCCTGGATCCCTGGCAGTGTCCAAGGCCAGGCTGGACACTGGGGCTTGGAGCAGCCTGGGACAGTGGAAGGTGTCCCTGCCCTTGGCAGGGGTGGCACTGGATGGGCTTTAAGGTCCCTTCCCACCAAGGCCTCGTCTTCCTTTGCCTTCAGTGTCTGCCTCAGAGTTTGTACCCAAACCAAAGTGAGGTTGATGTCACCTTCTCTAAACTGGGAGAACAGATCACTCCAAGCTGTGGGGAGATGGAGAGGCTGTAGGATGGAGAGGGTGCAGCCCTGCAGACGCCGAGCTGTGGGGTTGCTGCTTTTCCTCGTTGTTGCTGCGGACACAGCTCAAGGTGGGTCTGAGAGAGACAAACTCTGCTTTTGGGGGTTTGTGTTGATGAGGAGGGGAGGGGAGGTCACTGCTCTGCTTCTTGTAACTGCTGTGGCAGAGCCAGGAGCCCAAGGCAGGACAAGGGCAAAGCAAACCTCTCCGAGCTCTTGGGTTCTCTTCATTCCCAGATATTCTGATTCCTGCCCAAGTCCAAGTTCATTGTGCTGTGCAGGATGCGAGTTTAATCAGGTTTTAGTGCTGGTTTAGCTGAGTGTTTCTAGGGCTTGAGGATGAAGCCAAATGCTCTGCATTGAGAAAGTGATGGATGTTCAGCACAAGATTCTCTTCAGGAACTGGCACGAAAAGTGGTTGCTGAAGCCGAGGGAGGAGCAATTCACAGCTTGGCTGGAAGAGGGAGAAGTGCTCACTGCTGGTCTGTCACTTCATCCTCATGAGTGAGTCTGGGAGCTCCCGAGATCAGCCAGGCTGCAATTTCAGATAGTTTAGATGGGCTGGCCTTGAAAAATTCATATTTTGGTGCCTGGAACAAAAGCTGAAGGTGGCAGGAAGTGGCAGCAGTAGCAGGGAACTGAAGTGACACCACCCTGAGCTCAGAACTAATTTTGGTTGTGACCTTGAGCAGTCCCTGGGCCACACCAGAGCTTTTTGTGTCACCTGCTTTGGGAGGTTCTTCCTTGCCCGTGGAGAAGTTGGGTCTGGCACAGGTCTGCTGTGGAGCACCTGTGCCACCACCTTTAAAGAGCCACACTGGAGGTGTCAGTGAGCCCCTCAGTGCCTGCCCAGCCTAGAGCAGGGCTGGGAGGGCAGGGGGCTCAGGGAGTGCTCATTCCTGGTGGTGTTGGAGCTCTGAGCCCAGCCCTGAGCTGGGTTTGTGGCTCTGAGGGCACGGGGAGTGTCCGGAGCAGGCCTGGCCTGGGCAGAGTAGGAACTCCTGGAGTAACTCCTGAGTAAGCCACACCTTCCACGCGAGAGGGAGGCACTCCCAGAGTCAGGTGCTGTCTCCTCAGAGGTGCTTTGGGGTTTAATTCTGTTCTCACTGTGACTCCTCTCACCTGGGAGCCCTGTGGTTACCTCCAGAGGGTCTGAGGCCTTAGGGATGTAAATATGGACAGGAGGGGTTGGAATCTGCCTATCAGGGAATCCTCCCCTTGCCCAGAGGAGAGTGTGCAGAACTCTTCTGTGTGATGATAATGTTTTCATACTTTAGGTGTGAAAATAAAAAATGGGAGAAATCTCGTTTTTCTGGCAGCACGCAAAGAACTTTCTTCTGTGTCACCACTAAAACTCTGTGAGGGGATGAATACCTGGGAATCTGAAAGAGACGTAGCTGGAAAGCATCAATATGAATGGATTTTTCTGCTTCTTTTTGCACTTGAAAGAAAGGTGAAAGTTACAGGCTGAGTCAAGCTTTTACCCTTTATTTCAATCAATTCAGTTATTGCTAAATATGGCTACACACAGGTAGCCCAGGTGACAGAGCTGCCTCCAGCTGCTCCTTGGCCCCAGTGTCCCACGCGGGATGCTTGAGTTATCCACTGAGAGCCCCCTTGAGACTGGAGCACAGGTAAATCTGCCTGTCTGAAGGGCAGGATTGTGTCCTAAGTCCCTCCTCATTCCTTCCTTTCCTCAGGCCCCACCATTGTGGCTTGGGTGGCAGTGGCACATTGGAAAGGCCTGGGGGTGCCAGCTGGGGTGAGAGCTCGGGGTGCCAGCCCAGGCTCCACCAGCACTTGGCCCACACTGGGGCACAAATTGAGAGATGAACTCTTGGAAGCTTGTCCTGAGGAGGATGAATGGTACCTGCTGGTGAAATTCGGTGCTTTCATGGAGCTGTGATAAACCCCAAAGTCTTAGACTGCCAACCTACAGCCTCTGCACTGTCACATTCCCCAGTTGCATTTTGTATTGGAATTTTACCTGCTCCCACCTGCGTCCTCCTGCTGGCAGTGCCAGCAGCCCACGTGCTGCCTCTCCTGAGAGCAAGTTCCTGCCTGTTTCCTCTCCCAGCCCCAGCTCTTGCTTCCCTCTGGCAGAGGCAGCTTTAGGTGCAATATCCTGATGTTTCTGTGAGTGGGTTTTGGAATAAACCTACACACAGGATGTCCATGGGTTGCTGCTATGGATTCTGTGAAAGGTGATCAGGAAAAGCAAGTTCAGAGTTACTCAGGGGATCCTCTGATTCCTGCCCATCTCACGGAGCTGCTCAGGGTGAAACTACTACTCCCATGCTTTTTATTTTGCTCCTCTTAGTGCTGGTTTTTCCCCAGGTAAGTCAGTGCTGGAGCAGCCCTTGTGGGTTTATCTGTGATGAGCAGTGGTTGTGTCTGCACACAGAGATAGCAGATTCCAGCTGTAGTGTGCAAACGTCAGTGCTTTGTGCCTTAGTGCACAGCCACATTTGTCAGCTGACAGGGCTGATGCGATGAGAAAACCTCGCACTCTCCAATAACCTGAGCACAGGAACTTCCTGCGTTGTTACATTTAACCAAAGCTCTGATAAAAAGTACTACATTAATTTTTCTAATGGAGACGAAATTCCGCATTATCATCATTTACGTTTTTGGATAGTCTTTGATTGACTCTGGTGGGAAGGGAGGTGAATCAGTATCTTGTACTTTAGGGAAAGATCTAGGGGAGAATTGAATTGTACTTCCTTGGAATTCACATCACACGCCCTTAGTCGGAGATGTTGATCTTGAGAACAACAAGCAGAGAACAGCCCAGGAAGGGCTGAACATGACAAAACAGTGCAGAGCATAAAGAAATCCTCTTTGCTGTGTTCATCATTCTGTCTTCATCTTGGATTGTTTCCACCCTTCTCCTCCACCTGGAAGTCACAAGCATCCTGCAGTGGCAGGTACTCTGGGTTCTTCTGCCAGGAGTAGTCTAAGAACAGCTTTTGCTGGGAGCAGCTCTGACCTTGCTGAAATCACTGCTGAAGCCTCCCCTGACTCTTGCAGTGCCAGAATTTCACGGTGGCAGTGGTGAGGCAGGGACTGAGCCTGGTTCACTGTCCCCAGAGCTCGGGTAGTACAGGACAGTCAGGCCAGTAAAGCCCCTGCTCAGGGCTGGGAACGAGATCCTGGCCGGCTTTCCCTCTCTGCCCCTCTCTGCAGTCCTGCTGGGCTATGTCATGCTACTATGTTACAGCATTGTTCCATGTATTTTTTTTTTTTTTTGGAAGTAATGCCGGATATTGGCAGTCAGGGGCGATGGAGCGAGGTGAGCAGTGACCAGTGGACAGAATGAGTTGTTACGGCCTCGGTCTCAATGTTTGGAGCAGCTCTAAGCATCCGTTGTTGTTTGTGTGTTTTAGGTGGTCCACTTGCAGGATGTCCTGGCCCTGGATGCTGGAGGGTGCAAGCCTAAGGTATAGGTGTGGTGTACTTCAGTCAGAGCAGGGAGGCTGTGGTTTCACAGTCTCTCAGCACATTTCGTGTGTTTTTGCTTTGCTTCTCTGCAGGTGCTGCTGCTGCCCTGGGCGTGCCAAGGGCCAGAGGCGAGCAGGTGAGTTGGCATTTAGGTGGGGTGGCTGATAGGCCAGCGGTCTATGGCAGCGTGCTGAGCGTGTCCCTTTTCATTGTGCAGGTTTGTCCTGGCCACCTCCAGAGTCAGATCAGGATTTGAGGTGAGCCGGGGCAGTGGTGTGGAGTAGCCCGGGGATGCTCTTCTTGAGGGCAACAGTGACGTTTTCTGTTTTGTTGTCTTAGGTACCGTGAGCAGGTGTGGAGCTGAAATTTGGAGGGAGCAGGTAAGCGCTGAGCCTCGGCAGTTTCGAGGGAGGGGGCCTTGCGGAAGGGGTCTCTTTTGGCGTGTGTTGTCAGAGGCTGAATTTTCTCCTTGTTCTCCGTCTTTCGCAGCTGCCAAAGCGGACCGTGGGGAACGTGTTGACATCTGAGGTGCTGATGCATTTTTTCTGCCAAGGATGGATTTTGTCCGTTTGTCTTCAGAAAGCTAAGTGTTGGAAGTGGTGGCTGGGAGAAGGGAAAGGCCTTTGGAGTTCCAGGAGGTAATTGGAAGTTAGCTTAGAGGAGAGGGCTGTTGTGGGAGGGCCCCTTGGAAGTAAAGGGAGAGGGTTTCTCCTCAGCATCACCCGAGCCTTTGCTGGGCAGGGCAGTTCCCACCCATCTCTGTCATCGGCCTTTGAGTCTCAACATCATCGTGGATCTTTTTGCCCGAGGAGCTCGCCTTCGGGTCTGGCACGATCGCCACGGTCTCCATTTCACCTACTCGCTGGCATAGCCACCCGCGGGCATCTTGGCCACTTGCTGGATGGTCAAAGGTAAGGGATCAAAGGTCGGGTTGTCAAGGAATGGGTCAAGGGGTCAAAGGTCAGGGGGTAAAAGGTCAAGGCTTGGGCTCAGGATTAGAGGTTCCAGCATGATTTTCCATGGTGGTTCCCAGTGTGGGGACACGGGGTGTGGGGTCAGTGGCGCCGGGGGCGGGCAGGAGCCCCGTGGGCAGTGGCCGGCAGCGGCGGGGACGCCTCCGTACGGTCGCGCCCCTCCAGTGCCAGCAGAAGCCCCCCTGCGCCGTGCGGTGCCCGGCCCCACTCCTTGCCCTCCCCGCCGCTGCCTTCCCGCACTCCCACCGCACCCCCTGCTCCCCTCCAGCCCAGGGAAATGCAGGAAAACACAAAATCATCGAGGTGGAACAGTCACCGGAGCTGCCCGAGCCATCCCCCCGCCTGAAGGCAACAGCTGCCCAGAGCCAGGGGCACCCAGCAGGATGCAGCTCCTCTTTCCCAGGAGCTGGAGGCAGGGGGAGCAGGGAGAATTTCAGCTCCCAGCAGCTTTCTGTGAGTGCTGGATGGACTCTGGGCTGAGCCAGGTGGGAGGTGTGGGTGGTGTTCATGTCCCCAGGAGCTGCTCAAATCCACCTTAAACTCCTGGAATGGTCTGTGCTGGCAAGAACCTTACAGACCATCCTGTTCAGCCCCTTGCCATGGTCAGGGACACCTTCCTGGGGTGTCTGTGCCAGAGTGGTGGAATGGGCAGGACTTTCTCCCTGAGCCCAGTCCCGGGCAAGATTGGGGTTCCCATGGGAAGAAGCCTGTGAGCTGCATTTCCGGAGCTGGGAGCCTTCATGCCCGGGAGTATTTCCAGTACTGCTCTTTGGCTTTTTCCATAACTGGGCATGATGTTTCTCCCCAGAGCAAGGTGGTTTTCCCTGGATTGTTGGGGTAAGACACTGGCTGTTTGACAGCTCTGTTGTCTCTTTGTCCTGAATGGAAGAGTGAGGAACGGGGGATGCTCCCGACTGTCCCAGGGATGTGGGAACAGCCCAGTTCCAGTGAGGAATGTGACGCCCAGCTCGTGGCGTGTGCCCTGAGATGGTCTTTGCTGTTGTTTTGTCCTTAGAGCCTGTTGGAGTGCTGGCCTGGATTTGGGAGGAGCCAAGTAGCCTGGAGCAGTGAGGTTTTTCCTGTCAGAAATCCATGCTGGGGATGTTTTCCCTGGCTGTCCCAAGGGGAAGGAACAGCTCTGGAGTTTTTGCAGCCACAGGCTGGGGATGCATCCCCTGAAAACCAGTTCAGGATCGTTCATCTGACTCTGTCCCTGACCTGTGGCTTCCAGGGAGCCTTCTGGTCTTCTGGGTATTCCCAGGAGAGGATATTCCACCACCTGACTTTTAAGCCAGGAATTCCAAACCCAGTAAGTTGGTCACATTCTATGGGAGCTGCCCCAATGGTGGGATGGCAGAGGGCACACCCCACGCTGCTGTTTGGGACATTCCTGACTGGAACGGGAGCCAGCTGGGCATTTTGGAGCACTGAGGCCACCAGGGCAGCCTTGAGTGGCATTCCCAGGCAATGCTGAGGCATCCCATGCCTGTGGCAACACATGCCTGATGTGGAGCAGAGAGAGGAAGGGAGAAATTCTGAGTTGATGGGAGGAATGGAATTGGGCTTTCCAGAATGGAATTGGTATAGGTGCTGATGGTATCATGGAATCATGGGGTGGCTTGGAAGGGACACAAAGACCCTCTGGGCTCTGTTATCCCATCCCGTGGCAAAGAACACGTCCAAAACTGCCTCCTCACCCCCATGGAATGGCAGTGGGTGTTGGGAGCTCTGGCTGGAGCACCTGGAGACCAGGTAAGAATAGCAGTGGCATTGTTTTGGCTGCTGCTGGATGTGGTTTTCTCTTGTCAAGATGTTCCTCTGATTGATGTTTTCACAGTAGCTTGCTAGGCCTCATTTGAGGATAATTCCAAGAATTTGGAAGTCGTTGGAAAAGAATGAGGAAAAAAGGTGAACCTGATCCATTTCTAGTAATTCTGAACTTCTCTTGCAGCACCGTTCCAGGGGAAAGCTGGTGAAAGGATAAAGATGCAGAGGAACAAGTGTTGTAAACCCCCCTGCTTCCCTGACAAAGCAAACCTTTCTGCAATCCCAGTAAATCTCTTGGAGAAACTGTGAGATCATAAGGTTTCCTAGGAAAGGAAAACTAAGGACAGAGATGAGGAAATAGGCTTCCAATTAACAATGATTTGATGGAGGTAGGAATGATTCCTGTATGTTTGATGCACCCCTTTTTATTCCTGGGATAATTTTAAATGATTTCTTTAAAAAATCATTTCGATTTGGGAATTCAGATTAGAGAGGAAACGATGCAAAATAAATGCAGGGAGAGATCACAGAATCATCCTGGAATGGCAGAATAGTTTGGGTGGGAAGGGACCTTAAGGATCACCTCATTCCATCCCCAGGGTGCTCCAAGCTGCGGCCAGCCTGGCCTTGAACACTTCCAGGGATGGGGCAGCCACGATTTCCCTGGGTTTACGGGCACAAGAGGAAATTTCCAGCAGGAACTGAGGGGTTTCCCTTGCTCTGCCTGGCCCTAGCAGGGCTTTGGGAGGCAGAGGGTGTGGGAACAGGAGCTTTGTCCACTGCCTTGGGGGAGTCTCTGATGTCCCAAAACCCAGCAGAGCAAGTGGTTGTGGTTTAACATCCCGTTCAAAGGAGATGCCAGGCCAGGAACGGGAATGGACTGCAGAGCAGGGATGGTGGCCAGCAGAGGGGTGAGTGTCCAGGGGGTCCCAGCAGTCCATCCCTGCTGCCCAGGTTTGGGATGAGCAGGCTGGTGAGTGTCCCTGTGCTTGCTCTGCAGGATGAGGAAGCCAGGCCTGCTGAGGAGGAAGATGAGGAAGTGTGTGAGGATGGAGACAGCGGCCACCAAAGGCTGGGGAAGGCACAGATCCAGGTAGGAGACGTTGCCTTGCGAGGAGAGGGACTTGTCTGTCCCGTTGGAATTTGGGGCGTGAGGCCAGTGGAACAAAGGCTTTGATTCCATTCTCTTACTCGGGTTTTCACGTGCCTTAAGAGAGCTTTGTGAAAATGTCATTATCCCTGATTGAGTCTCTGAAAAACAGGGATTGAAGCTTTCAGAAGGGGCCCAACCCTGCCTGCATGTATCCAAGTGCAGCCCCCACTCCCTGTTTTTGTGTACAGCTGGGATGAGACCTCAGCTGCTGTTACTTGCCAGCTCACAAGTTGTGTAGCTCAGAGCCTCAGCCATGAAGGGCCAGGCTGTGTTTAAAACAGCCCAAGGTGCCAGAGAGCTGGAGTCATTTCCTAGCAGGTAACTTGACTTGGAAGCTGCATTCTAAAATTTGTCCACATTTAATTGATGTCCCACATGGAGACACCTAAAGAAGCAGAGGTGGGGTGTTCCTAAGAAAAGAGCATCTAAATTCTTTGGTGGTAGAGGGCTTAAAGTCTGAGTGGAGGTGCCTTTAGGACACTTCCATTCCAGTATCTGAATGGAATTTAAATGAGGTAGCCAAATCCTGACAAGCTTGTATGAACTCCAAAGCCTCTGCAAGTGGTTTACAGCCAGGGAAGGAGATAAGAGTCTGGAGTCTCTCCCCAAAACCTGGCTGCTGGTTTCTTTGGCCAGGCATAGGAATAATTGCGTATTCCCTGGGGCTCTCCTTATGGGGAGAGGTTTACTTATGTGCCCTGGGTTTATTCAGTGCATCTTCAAAGTGATGGAAACTGATTGCATTGAAATGCCAGGGGTGCCAAATGTTTTCCCCAGCCAGAGCTCGGAGCCAGCCCAGTGGGAAGGGGTTTAGTGGCCATTTTCCCGCTCCCTCGGGGCAGCAGCACTGGAGCACTCGCAGCCACCCGTGCCCGAGGTGCCGAGTACTGGCAGGAGGCAAAGCCAGGGACTGGGCAGGAGGAGCTTGCAGTGCTCCTGGAATCGCAGAGCTGGAGCTGTGGGTTAGACCTCCCAGGAGCTGCTGCCTCACTCAAACCTTGTTTAAAGCTCAGCATCCCTCCTGCTCCCTTGGAATGATTGTTGCTTCTGTTGTTGCTCTTTCCCGATCCATTATGATTATTATTGTAAATTCCCACTCCATTTCTTCCATAGCCCTTTGCTTCCCAGAGGTGGTGCTTTAGGCAAGCCCCTCCAGCCTGGGAAGGGGCTTTTGGCTCCAGACTCAGTCCCAGTCCCCATGAGCAGCTGGAGCTGTGCTGTCCCCAGCAGGTGCCTTTCCTTCCTTCCCTGCTGCACTTTGGCTTTTTGAGGGCTCTCTAGGGGGCTGAGGGGGAAGTTCTTTGTCATTCCAGGGCAGCATAAGCCCTGATCCCACTAAAAGCAGGAGGAATCATTCCATCCTTGGTTTTGGATACACCTTTGGTGTTTTCTCTCTTTTGCTGACATTGTGTGGTGAAGCAGCAGCTCCCTGGAATAATTTTTAGTTGTAAAACAATGAATTCCCTGCTGGAATCCCAGTCCCAGCCCCCCAGATCAAGGTGCAGTTTAAGGCCTTACACCCTGACCAGGACAAGTTCCTGTCCTTAGACATGGAAAACAGGGGAAAACTCAGACTGGATTGGAGCCAGCATCCAGAATGGGGAGAGTGAGGCAGCGTGCTTGGCCCAGGCTGGGGCTGGTACAGGGGGTGTTCCCTGTAGGATGACACCTGTTTGGAGCAGATCCTTCTCTTCCTTTGTCCAAAGTCCAATGGCAAAGGACTGAAGAACCCACAAGTGGGGCCTGGAAGGAAAACGATTCTGTTAAAATTAGGCAAAGAATGCACTAAGAAAAAATGGACATCCTTTTTAGGTATGAAAGTAAGTAGGGGAAAAATGTTGAAAAAGAGCTCTTTTATTTGGTGCCACCTCTCATTGTTTTATGGATAAAACCCTCTAGTGAGCAATCAGAACAGGAGTGGGAAAGCCAGGAGCCTTTGACTTCCACAGTGGACTTAATTGCCATGCTTAATTTCAACAATTTCTTCTCTCTCTCAGGACAGGAAGCCCCACTTAACTTGTCCCATCTTTGCCAAAAGCTTTGGTGTTTGAGCAGCCAAACCCAAGGGGCTCTGGCCCCACCAGCCTGTACTGGAGGGCCCCTGGTCCTGCCTGTGGTGTGGGATGAATCCCCAGTTGTCCCCAGAGGGGGCTGCCCTGGTCCCTGCAGTGCCCAGCACCTGAGACACACAGAGAGCCCTGTCCAAAGGGGCTCCTTGTCAGGAATGTGGCAGCAGCCCCAGGAGCAGGCTGGAGGTGAGAACTGGGGCTGTATTTGAGACTGACCAGCTCAGCTCAGTGTTTACCTGTGGGGGGAGTTTGGCCCCCCACACTGAGTTGAAGCGGGATCAGGGTGACAGATGCTGCATTTTGGGCACCCTGAGAGTTTCTCTCCCCCTTGGAGATTTCCTGCGGGGATGGGGCAGGGCAGGGAGCAGAATTAACCCTGCACCTCCCGTGGGCACTGCTGGCCTTTGTCTCTCTGCTGTGCCATCAGCCTGTGGGAATTTGCTGCTGCCGCTCCCACCCCACCTGGGGGCTGCGTGCTCCTGGCAGCCCTTCCCAGCCCCACACCCGAGCTCCAGCGCTGCCTCCAGGCTGTGTTGGGAGAGTTTGCTGGGAATGTGCCTCATCCCTGGGAGTATCCTTTCCTTCCAGAGTGGCTGGATGGAGCTTCTGGGCTTGTCAGCTTCAGAGTTTGCTTGCAAAAGTCACTGCAGGGAAGAATGACAAGGAGGTTTGTCAGAGTGCTGCTGTCAGACCCCACCTGCCAGTCTGTGCTTTGGCTTGGAGGTTGTTGTGTATTGGCCCTGCAGGGAATGAATGTCCCCTTCCCACCTCAGCCCAGCAGATCCCAAGGGCTCTTCCTGGAGTACTTACTCTTTGCTTCCCTTTGGGATAACTTAATCTGCACCCTTCCAGGAGCAATTCCTTGGCTTCTCCTGGAGAAAACCCCATGGCAGAGGCAGTCTGCAAAGGAGCCCAGAGCTGTGCTTGGAGCAGGGAGTGCTGAGAGCTGCGTGTGCCTCTGCTGCCCCAGGCTGGCAATATCCCCATGGAACAGACTGGGCAAATGGCATTAGAGGGAGCACAATCCCTTCCTGGAAGAGGTTTTCTCCTCTGCAGATCAGGCACGGGGCAGGAAGGGAACTTTGGAGATCAGCTGCTTTCCCCCAGAAAGCATCACTCACACCAGCATGGATGACATGACCTGTGCCCAGCGCTCACCATGCACCCGGCCAGAATCAAGAGCAAAGGTGGGTTTGGGTGTGAGCACTTGAAATAACTTTGAAAGAGAAGCAATCACCTTTTGCTGCTTCTTTCTTTCTTGCAGATGCTGGGATTGCCTCTGGGCACATGGGCTGAGCTCTCCCTGCAGGGAACTGTCAGGCCTTAACAGCTGTGAGGTTGTGTTCTTCTCAGTGGGGAACTGGAAATAATTATTAATTAATTGCAGAAATGTTTTCTGAACCTTTCCCCTTTCCTGGTAGATCTTCTCTCTCTGCCTCTGAATTTACAGCTGTTCCCTGGTGTCATTGGCCCTGCCTGAATTCCTTGCAGCTCCTCACTGGGAAAACCTGGGATGACTTTGAGGGGACAGAGGAGACATTTTCAGCTGAAAACCTGGGGTGACTGAGAGGGGACACAAGAATTGTTTGTGTAGGAAAATGGGAGGTGATGTCAAGCAGAGCAAGGTGGCATTTTTGAGGGAAAAGCTGAGGTGATGTTTAGGGGAAAGAATGCACATTTTTGGGGCAGAAAAGAGTTAATATTGTACAGGAAGGAAAAACTGGGGGGTAAAACTTGATGTAATCTGTAGGGGACAGAATGAATATTTTGGAGCAAAAATGAGGTACTCAGTAGTAGACAAAGAAGGAAAATTTTGGAGGCCAAACTTGACAAAGTCTCAAGAGCAGAGAATGAACACTTGGAGGGAAAAAGGAGGTGATGAATACTGAGCATGTGGGGAAAATTTGGGGGCTAAATCTGAGCTAATCTCTAGGGGAGAGCATGAACACACTGAGGTAACATGAGGGAATCAGTTGTGGGCAGATAGGGAAACTTGTGTAAAAATAATATTAAATAAGCTGTAGAAAGAACATTTTGAGGTAAAAATGAGGTAAGCAGTAGTAGACAGATGGAAAACTTTGGGGGTAAATCTTGATAGAAGCTACATGGTAGAAAGGAAATAAATATTGAAGGAAGAATGAGGGAATCAGTAGTGGACAGGTAGGGGAATTTTGGGGGGTCAAACTTGAAATGATCTAAAGGTTGAGAATGAATCTTTTTTGGTAAAAATGAGGTAATAAGTTGTGGACAGTTAAGGAAAATTTTGGGGGTTAAACTTGAGGTAATCTCTAGGGAGAGTGTGACCACTGACATGAACTGAGGCAATCACTGGGGCTAGGCAAGGAAATTTGGGGTGTAAAACTTGGGAAGATCTGTAGGGCAAAGAATGAACATATTGAGGAAGCGATGAGGTGATCAGTAGTCAAGATGAGGTAGAATGTGGGGGGCAAACCCTGAGGTAATTATGTAGGAACCATAAGTGGTTTTGAGAAAAAATCTGACCTAATTTGTAGGGGACAGAATGAACATTTTGGGGGTAAGACAGACATAACCTGTGTGGTTTGGGTTTTAAAATCTAGTCAGTGCACAGGGGACAAAATAGACATTTTGGTAATAAAATCCGAGTTCATCAGTAGAAGAAAGAACTCATGTTTTGAGGTAAAAAGGAGGTGATCAGAACTGGGCAGGTAGGGAAAACTGAGGGGGTAAAATGTGAGGTCATCTCTAGGAGAGAGCAGGAGCATCCTGAGGTAAACGGAGGGAATTGCTGTGGACAGGTGGGTAAATCTGGCAGGTAAAACTTGAGGGAATCTCCATGGTAGAAAATGAGTATTTGGAGGTAAAAATAAAGTACTCAGTCAGTGGTGGAGATGTACGGAAAATGTTGGAGGTAAAATCTGAGGTGATCTGTAGCAGAGAGAATGCACTTGATGGGGTAAACTGAGGTAATCACTTATGGACAGGTAGGGAAGTTCAGAGGGGTAAAAATTGAAAGCATCTGTAGGGCAAAGAATGAAAAGATTGAGGTGGAAATGAGGAAAGAGGTAGTGGACAGGTGGGGAAAGTTTTGGGGGCAAATCTTGTGGTAATCTCCAGAGCAGAGAAAGAATGCTTCCTTGTAAAAAATGAGGAACTCAGAAGGAGGCAGATGGGGACATTTTGGGGGTAAAATCTCAGGTCATCTCAAGGTGAGGGAAGGACTATTTGGAGGTCAACTCAGCACTCACTGTGTCTTCCTTCCTTGGCATCAGCTGGCAGGGAAGGGAGAAGAGGCCTCAGGCTGGAGAGGGGCAGGAGAAAGGCACTGTGGGCAAAGGCACCTCCCTGGCATCCCCAGGGTACCTGTGGGGAACACAGCGGACACTTTGGGAGCAAAGGGAGGTGATGGCATTGTCCCTTTGGGGGATGCTGGCATTTAGATCATTCCATCCATTTGCCTGCTGACATTTCCCAGCCCAGGGGCTTTGGCTGCCAGGGCAGCACAAAGACTGTTCCCTGGGTGGTGCGCAGATTTGGGGGTTGGCTTTGCTAGTTCAGATGAATTCTACCCAAAGCCCTGAATTCCCTGCTGAATTGCCACTGGCATAGCCTCCCAGCGCCTCCTGGAGCATGGATATTCCCATGCAGAGCTGCCTATTTAACACCAGCTGTGTCAAGACCCAGCAGAGCTTCCAGGGAAGCTCAGCAGGGTCAGGGCAGGGACAGCTTCATGTTCCATAGAATTTGCTGTTTGTAACCCTCATCCCCCAGCCCCCCCCCCAATGTCCCTGGGGGCACCTGACAGAGTTCCCTGGAATTCAGCTGCCTGCACCCCCCGAGCTGGGGCTCCAGGTGATATTTGAAAGCAGGAACAGGCACTGGCTGGACACGCTCCCAGCCCGTGCTGAGGCAGCCCCTGTGCCCACGGGAGGACTTCTCTCCCTGCAGGAGCTGATTTCATTCCAGAGCCTCAGGAGTGGCCTCTGCAAGTTCTTTTCCCTCAGGAAAGGGATGCACATCCCTGCCTTCAGGGCACCTGCAGTGGGAGCCACCTGGGAAAGCTTTCCATCAGTTGTGCAGTTCCAGCTGGCTCCCCAAAAACTCCCAACTCAATCCAAAGAGATTTCTCTGACTCTGACCTTTCATTTGAAGGCATCTCTGAGGGCATTGCTTGGCATTTCATTGCTGTGGGCGAAGCTTGCCTTGGCCTTAACACTGCTGAGGGATGATGGCCTCAGGCTTGAAGGGAAGGCATTTTGGGTGGCTGGGACATAGCTGGCAGGTGTGTGGGAGGTCAGCACTGGGAATTGCTGTCTGAGCCCCTCTGCAAACAGCCCATTCTGACATTCCGCAGTGCCAGCTGTTCCTTGGGGCATTTTTGGGGTGTCAGTGGGGTCTGTCGGGACTGAAGCATCTCTGGGTGCCTGTTCAGAGCAGCCCCTGGCCGAGGGGCTGCGGGCAGCCCTTTATCCATGTCCATCCCAGCGCTGCCCGGGCAGCCCAGTGCCCGTTCCAGGGATGTGTGTTTGGCACACTGCGTGCCACGGGCAGGACACTGCAGGCACAGCTCCTCTCTGCAAATCCAAAGCACAAGAGCTGCTGCTTCCCTTCCTGGGCCTCCTGGCCTTCTCCTTCCCCCCATTCCCTGCCAGCTGGGACACACGGAAGGAGCACCAAGGAACACTCCTGGCAGTGAGCAGGAGTCGCTGAGAGCTCTGTGCAGCTCTGGGCCACAAAAGCTGGCCCTGCCTCAGCAGCCCCTGGGATTTTGGGCTGTGAACACTCACCTGTGGGAAAGGCCCCTCTGCAGGCAGGAGCAGCCCTGACCCTCTCCAGAAGAGCTTTGGCTGTGGAGCAAGTGAACCCTCAGGACTTGCCTTGCTCATTTCTCCCTGGAAAGGGCCATGGAACAAGCACCTTTACAGCTGTTGGGTAAATCCTGGAAAGGGCAGGAAATCAGGGTTATGGGAAGAGTTCAGTGCTGTCACACAACTGCTCACCTGTGTTGTTGCATGATCAGGTGCTGGCCATGGAGCTCTGCCCTATGGCAATTACAGGGGCTGGTGTGGCAAGCAGCATTAGCATAAAAGAAGGAGTTGTATTTGCATAGGAATGATCTTGCTGGCACTTGGCATTCCTATCCCAGGCAGGACATTGCCAGGAGCTGAGATTGGCTTGGCTGGAGCAGGGTGCTGAGAGTGCCCAGGTGTGGGTTCAGTGGCCAGAGGAGCCATTCACATAAGGGTTCGACTTGGTGGTCCTTGTGTACCTATTGCCACTCAGGATCTCCTGTACTCTGGAAACAAAGAAGAAACATTTTTCCCTGGCCTTTTAAAGCCAGAGGTTTTTGCAGTGGAGCGTGCAAGCCGCAGAGAAAGCGGGGGGGAGGAAGGAGAGCATCAGGTCTCAAGCGGCAGTTGTGGGATGAGCGGCTCAAGCAGCAGCGAGCCCCGGCGAGGCCCCGGTCCCGCAGCGGGCGCAGTCAGAGCAGGAGCGGCAGCAGCGGCCTCGGCGCCAGCGGCCGGGCCGGGGGAGCGGCTCGTCCCGCTGCAGCCGCGCTGGTTGGGCGGGGCCGCGGCGGGCGGGAGGCCCCCGGGGGAGCGGCCCGGGGCAGGGGGAGCGGCGGCCTCGGCAGTGCCGGGGCTGGGGGAGCTCCGCGTCCCCGCGGGGGCTGCGGGCGGGGCCGGGCCGGGAGCGCCGGCGCTCCGGTTCCGCCAGGGGGCGCCCCACAGGGCGGGCGGCGCTGAGGGAGCGGCGGCCTCGGGGGGGGCCGGGGCGGGCACGGGCGGTCCCCGCGGCCCGGCCGCTTCCAGGCGCGATCCAGCGCCTGCTGCGGGGAAGCGCCGCCCTCCCGGCGGGCCCGGCACCGGCACGGCCCCGGCTCCCCACGGCCGCAGCGGGAGCGTAGCCGGAGCTCCGGCGGGAGCCCAGCCCCGCGCTGGCCGCAGCCGGAGCGGCAGCGCCGGGCTCGGCGCCAGCGCCAATCCCGGAGCGGCACTTGCCAGCCGCGGCGATCCCGATGCCTAATGCCATCCCCCATCCCACCTCAGTTCTCCGAGCCCGGCAGCCGCACCCCGCCCGCCGAGAGACAAGCGGCTCGGCCCGGGACCCCCAACAGACACCGACAGGACCCAGCCCCGAATCCCAGGGCCCGGGTCCCGTTCCCACCTCAGCGCCTCGGGCTCGGCGCAGCGCCGGGAGTAGCCCCCGGTGCCGGGCTCCGCACAGCGCTCCGAACGACGGTCCCGCCACAGCCCGGGAGGAGCAGGATGAGCATCCACCGCACAAAGCGGAGCGGGTGCGGATCCACCGGCATTTACGGGCGCGGGCGGGGCGGGGCGGGCCTGGCACAGGTGTGAAGGGCGGGGTCCGCACAGGTGCGCGGGGCCCCAGAGCGGCTGCGCGGGGCGGGGCCGAGGGGATTTAAGCCTCGGGAATCGGCGCCGCCGCCATTTGCTCCCTCGGCGCTCCGTGGGAACGGTTGTGGCCGGACCGGGCTCTAGATCTCTGTATTTCCATATTTCTATGTCTCTGTAGTTCTTTTCCTTTATATTTGTGTTAGTTTGTCTTCTTCTAACCCTTCTCCGTTCTCCCCCCTCTGCCTCCCCTCCCCCACCCCCTACACCCCCCCCCTACCCCCCCCCTCTCCCCCCTAGCCCTCCCCTCCCTCCCCCCCCGGCCCGGTCCCCCCCATCCCCCCTCCCTGTCCCCCTACACACCCCAACCCTGCCCTACCCCTCCACCCTCTCTCCCCTTCTCCACCGTTCCTTCGCCCCCATCCCGGGTCCCCCCTGCCCCCTCACCCTGCTCCCCTTCCCCTCCCAGTTCCCCCCACCTGCCCTCAATCCTCCCCCTCCGTCTGCCACCTTTCCTTCCCCCTCCACCTCCCCCTGTTCCTCTTCCCTCGTTTCCCCTCTGCACCTTGACCCCCCACTTGTGCTCCGTCCTCGTCTTCCCCCCGCCTCCTTTCCTGTCCCCCCATCCCACCTCTCCCTGCACACCCCGAACCCCCCACCTGCGCTCCTTCTTTGACCCCCTCTGCTCCCTTATTCCCATCCTCTGTCCCGTCTTTCCCCCGCAGCCGCGGGGCGCGGGGCACGGGGCGCCGGAGAATAAAGCCCAGAGGGCCGGAGCCCGGCGCCCCTGCCCTCGCCCCACACGGGCCGGGCCCGCTCGGCGGGTCCCCCGTGCAGTACAAAAACAGCGCCGGGGCTCCGGCTTTCCACACATCACACTGGGGATCCCCTCCTCAGGAGGGGTTCCCGGGGGGGTGGTGGGTTTTGGGGAGGGTGGTGGGTTGGGGTGGGCCCCCTCCTCAGGAGGGGGTCCCGGGGGGGTGGGTGGGTTTCAGGGAGGGTGGTGGGTTGGGGTGGGCCCCCTCCTCCGGAGGGGGTCCCGGGAGGGGGTTAGGGTGGGCCCCCTCCGGAGGAGGGGGTCGGGGGGAGGGGGGTGGGGCGGAGGGGGGACTTTCCCCCCGTCCAGTCCCCGCCCCCTCTCCCGGACCCCCTCCTCCGGACGGGGCTCACCCCAGCCCCCTCCCCGGGACCCCCTCCTCCGGACCGGGGCCTCGGGGGGGGGGGGGGGGGGGAGGGGGGGAAGCAGAGGGGGGTCACGTCACTCTGTGGCATGAACAGACATAGAGACCACAGGCCAAACCAACAGCCCCTCCCACCCGGACCCCCCCACCCCACCCTCCCTCCCTCCGGGGCCCCGGTCCGGAGGAGGGGGTCCCGGGGAGGGGGCTGGGGTGAGCCCCGTCCGGAGGAGGGGGTCCGGGAGAGGGGGCGGGGACTGGAGGGGGGGAAAGTCCCCCCTCCGCCCCACCCCCCTCCCCCCGACCCCCTCCTCCGGAGGGGGCCCACCCTAACCCCCTCCCGGGACCCCCTCCTCCGGAGGGGGCCCACCCCAACCCACCACCCTCCCTGAAACCCACCCACCCCCCCGGGACCCCCTCCTGAGGAGGGGGCCCACCCCAACCCCAACCCACCCCCCTCCCCGAAACCCACCACCCCCCCGGGAACCCCTCCTGAGGAGGGGGCCCACCCCAACCCACCACCCTCCCCAAAACCCACCACCTCCCCCGGGAACTCCTCCTGAGGAGGGGATCCCCAGTGTGATGTGTGGAAAGCCGGAGCCCCGGCGCTGTTTTTGTACTGCACGGGGGACCCGCCGAGCGGGTCCCCCGTGCGAGGCTCCAGCGAGGGCAGGGGCGCCGGGCTCCGGCCCTCTGGGCTTTATTCTCCGGCGCCCCGAGCCCCGCGGCTGCGGGGGAAAGAGGGAACGGGGAGGGATGAGATGGGGTAGGGAGAGGAGTCGGGGTGGGTTGGGGAGAACGAGGGGGGAAGGGAAAGGTCGGGTGAGGGGGAAGGATGATGGTCAGAGGAGGAGGAAGAGAGGGGAGTCGGGTTGGGGAGCGGGGTACGGAGAGGGGAGAAAGGAGGGGTGGGGGAGAAAGGAGGCGGGGGGGGTCGGGGATGCACAGGAGAGCAGGGAGAGAGGGTGGGGGGGCGCTGGGGAGAGGGCAGGCAGGGGGCTGGGAGAGACAGGGAGGGTGTGGGGGAGAGAGAAAGAAACTGGGGGGGGTAGGAAAGAGGTGATAAGCGGGGGAAGAAGGAGGAGGATAAGGGCAGGAGAAACGGGGGGAAGAAAGACGGGGAAGAAAGAGGGGGAGCGGGGGCCTCTCCCGGGCCACGCCGGGGGAGCCCGGCCCGGCCGCAGCCTCCCCGAGCTCTGAGGGAGCAAATGGCGGCAGGGGCGATTTCGGGGGCTTAAATCACCTCGGCCCCGCCCTGCGCAGCCGCCCTGGGACCCCGCGCACCTGTGCGGACCCCGCCCCGCGCACCTGAGCCGGGCCCGGCCCCGCCCCTGAAGCCGCCCCCGGCCCCGCCCGGCCCCGCCCCAGAGCCCCGGCCCCGCCCGGCCCCGGGGCCCGCCCTGCCCGGCACGGGGGCGGCTCCATCGCTCGGGGCCCCGCCCCTCTCTCCCGGGCCGGGCCCGCCCCGCGCACCGGGGCCGCTCCCGGGACCCTCCCCTCCGCTGACAGACACCGCCCCGCTCGCTCCCGCTCCTTGCCACGCTCGGCAGCCACCGAGGCCGCCGCCCTCTCGGCTCAGCCGCCACCGGGCGGCAGCAGCGCCGCCCAGCTCAGCCCGGGGGCAGGCACAGAGCACAGGGAAAAGCCGGCTCCGGGCGCTCTGCAGCTCCTGCAGCCCGAGCGTCTCGGCTCCTGGGGCCAGGCGCTTGCTGCTTTCCTTCCTACAGAAAAACGCCGGCTCGTTATTCTCAAAACCTGCTGATCTCTATTCCCAGCTTCTTATATTCCTGTATGCGACAGAGTAGAGAGAGAGGGCTGGCTCATTTCAAAATGAATTTACATCTAAATCAGTAGCATTTGCCTATAGATGTAAAAATGAAGAACTTAACACGTTTTAGTATTCTGCACACAGCCCTCGCTGGGAGGAATGGTAAAAAGTTAAAAACAAATGAAATTTTAAAAGTAGAAAGTTAGAAACAAAGTTACAACGGCAGAAATTTAGAAACAAACAAAGAGGTAAAATACAAGAAACGAACACGTTTCTAAAGGTAGAAAGTTAAAAACAAACAAAGTTATAAACAAAAAAAAAATTAGAAACAAACAAAATTAGAAAGGTAGAAATTTAGAAACAAAGTCAGAAAGGCAAGTGTTGAGCCTTTGACAGGGTACCCCTCCTTCTCGGACCAGGGTGAAAGAGCAGAGGAGGCTGCTGTTCTGCTAAATTCTTTATTTCACGGTCTCACAGCTGTCTTGAAGGCAGAGTTCGAATGGGGTTACATGATACAGCCAAGCAGCAGCAGCAGGCAAAAACAGCTTCTTCTTTATGCTCCATACACTATATTTTTTCTTATAGAAGTGTGGATTCCATTTGTTCATTGACCAGTAAGATTAACACACGATTCTAGTTTTCCTTAAACCCATCCTGGTCTAAATCTAACAGTCGTAAGCCTCACACAAGTGTCATCTGCCCTTGTTCCATAAGGAATCCCTCTACAGACAGGGAGTTGTCACCGGCCCCGTGCTCATGGGCTGCAGGGGACACCTGCACTGAGGAGGAAATGGAAATGGGAAAGAGGGAACTGCAACCTGATGGGACGCACCTCTGGCACCACACCTCCTCTTGTTCCTGCTGTCCTGGAAAGCCCCAAGTAAATCCAGTGCCTCAGACCTTGCATCCCTGAACACCAGGAGAGCTGGAGTTTTACCCAGATCCCAGTGCCCTGCACGGCTGCGCTGACACGAGCACAGGCCGATCGCTCCGCCCAGCACCATCCCTCATTTTCCTCCCACGGCTCCCCAAGCGTCCCCAAACCACCCCAGCGTGTCTGTGCCAGGGCCAGGGCCTGCCCCGAGCCCGACCAGAGGCTGTCACCCAGCCCTGCACCAGCTCCCACCACTGGGAGAGCTGGGAATGCACTGAGAGCTCGGCTCCCCGGGCTCCCCAGCACCCAAACCGGTCCTCAGACACACAGAAATGCCCAACCTGCCCCTCTGGGCACAGCCAAACACCACAATTCCATCATCCCCAAGCAACTCTGGCACTTGCCTCTTCACCTCCGCCCATTTCCAGTAGCCGGGGCTAGGACCGGGCTGTCAGAAATAGCATTCCCTAGGCAGTTCATCCCAGCGCAGAGGAGAAGAGGAGCCTGTCCCTGACCCACACCATGGGCAGGACAAGGGGGGCCCTAGCTGGCTTTGCCTACTCCAACACCACAGCTCTTGGTCCCAAAGATGGGGCGAGTTCAGTGGTTTTTCCTGTCCTGAAAGAGAGCAGAAAAGGGAAGTTAATCCCACTGTGGAATCCAAGACTCCTGCATTTCCTATTTCTGCTCTGATTGCTCACCGTGGAGTTTTAGCTATGGAAAAAAAATGGAGAATGACACCATAGCAAATAAAAAGTGCCCTTTTCCAGCATTTTTATTCCAGGCATTAAAAGGATGCTCATTTCTCTTCTAGCATTGTTTCCCTCATTTTAGGAGAACCGTTTTCATCCCAGGCCCCACTCGTCAGTTGTTCGATCCTCTGGCACTGGATTTGGACAAAAGAAGGGACGCACCTGGACTGCAGGAAATCACTGAGAGAAACCCTTCCAAAACGTGACAGAGAAAAACAACAGGAGATTCAGGAAGACACATCCCTCATTTGCACGTCTGGAACGCTTTTCTAAAGACTTCTCTGCATCTGGATGCTCTTTGCTCTTGGCTTTCTTCACAGGAATGCATTTGCTGCTAAACACGTCT